>NC_081569.1:140920038-141060692 GCF_022355385.1 Mustela nigripes
CACATGGGAAACGCTGCTATCCGTGTCTAGAAAGTGGGGCTCAGAGAGGGGCATCCGGGGTCTTCTGGGGACATGCTGATGGTCCTCAGAGCAAGGGTCAGTCCTGTTATCCAAGCTCCGTTTCTCTTCAGGATGCATTCTCAAGAACCAAGGGCGTGTCCCCATGCCACCAAATGGGACACAGGCCTCCTTCCCGTGGGAGGCCTTCCACGGAGGGGTCCCGTTCCCTGACTGTCCTTCTGTGAATCCTGGGGCAGGGCTGGTGGATGAGGCGTGCAGACCCCTGGGTCCCCAGTTCCTGGGCAGCTCCTACAACCTCTCTGGGCTCAGTTTCCCTCTCTGTAAAAATAGGCGGCTGGGGTCAAGGAAGGCCCTGGAGCTGGGCTCCTGCCCGTCCTGATGTCCGGCCTATAATTATCGATGTCAGCCTGCGCGGAGGCAATTCATCAGAGCCGGGCCAACATGGGCACTGACATCAGCCCCCAGCCACGGCAGCCATGTGGTCTGCTGACCCGGGGCCCCCCGCAGGAATGAGCTCTGTGAGCAGCACCTGCTGTATTGATAAGTCCCAAGCACACATCAGACGCCAGGAATGCTTAAATGATCGGGTCCGTCCTGTTCCAGAAGATGCCGTACATACATCAAGGCTATTTTCGGGTGCCAGTGGGGCCCGGAAGGAGGAGGCAAGGGGCTCTTTGCCGATCTGGTTACAGCCATGCGCGGGGACAACAAATGCCGCATTTCTGTCCAGTGATCTAATGGGGAGAGTTTCAGACGGCAGGACTTCCATGCAAAGGCCTCTGCAGGCCCAGGACAGGGGCGGAGGGAGGGAGGAGCAGGGTGGCAACGGATGGGGGGACAGCTGAGCCCTTTGGTTGTTCTGTGGTTTTCCCTGGAGCTAAGTGCACCCCCCATACGCACAGCAGGCCCTGCGGGTGTAGCCCTGGGAGAAGAGGGTGATAGAACATCTCCTTCAGGCATTCCAAGGGACAGGTTGCTTGCTACACACACCTTGCTTTCTGGCCAGGCCTTGGTACCTGCCTCTCTGAGGCTTGGTGGATGAAGCAGGACCACATCAACCCTCTGGTGGGCTCTGTGAGAATGTCTCATGAGAATGTTTGCGTGGGACATCCCAAGGGCCCCTCCAGGGGTTCTGGTTCCCCTGGGCTCCTTCTCCCTGCCCCTGATTCCTGGTTTCACCCTCCCTCCCAGCCTGATTCCTGGTTTCCTGCAGGTGCTGTAGGGAGGGCTGGAGGGTGAGGCAGCATTAGGAATTCGTTGCCAGTTTACACTGGGGTCTATGGGGTTCCACCGATGCCCGGGGCCCCGGTGTCTCACAGCTGCCCGGCAGAGGCTTTCTCACTCGGGCAGCTCCGGGTGCCTGGGCTCTCCTCTCCGGCCCCTAGGTTGTTCCCACTCTGCAACATGAGCATGCCGAAGTGCTCCTTTTCCTCTCCCAACTCAGGGTCGGGCAGGGGGCGAGACCGGGCTGAGGTCGTGTAGGTCTGTCCCCTCCTGTGCTATGGAGATGTCACCCTATTCACGCAGCCCAGAGGGGGAGCGGCAGGCGGGAGGCATGTAGCCCACTCGGACCCAGACTAAACTAAACTATCCCATAAAGTGCCAGGACTCCGTGTGACCCCACCCTGCTCTCATGGGCTCGATCTCCACCCCCCCCCCCCCTCTACAGCCCCCCCAATCTTTTTCTTTGCCTCCGGAAGACTTCTGGTCATCCAGAAGCTTCCCTTTGGCTTTCCTACCGTGGCCCCTGTGTGGGCAGGGGCGCGGGGAGGAACGGGAGCCTTGGCCGCCCGGTCTATTTTCCACCCTGGAGATGCAATCACTTAGGGCAGCAGCCCAGAACGAGGTCACCAGTCCCCATCACAAAGGCTGTGCCTCCCTTCCCCACCCAGAGACGTAGTTGAGGCTGGCTTTCATCTATTTTAATTTGGTTGACAGACATCAGACCTAAAACAGATCTGCAGTTGGAAGGGAAAATTCCTCAATGTTTTAATTTGCTCCGTCCGACGCGAGCCAAAGAGGCCATGGGCTTACTTTTTCCACCTCCCGCCCCCCTGGAAGGGAGCGTGTGCTCAAGGCAGACACAGAACACCGCCTGTTCTCGAGGCCCCTGGAATGGCTTGGCTCAGCACGTAAAAAAAGATCCTGACATTCTCTGTCCTGTTGACTCTTCCCAAAGTGGCATCTCTGCGGACAGTATTACCTTGTAAGGCAGCTGGGATGCGCAGGCCAATGAGTGTGCGCTCGGATCACGGAGGACAGGGACAGGGACAGTCATAAACGGCCCGGGGATTATCTCTGGCTCTCGGAGCGTTTGGAAGCGGGCAGGAATGAGGCCAGGGCACCAAGGGAGGGAGAGCTGTTGGTGTGTTTTTCAGATGCCAGAACTATAATTAAGGGGTGAGAAGGTCCATGCTAGCCACGGCAGCGGGACAACCGTGAAACCCTATAGCCCCCGGAGCCTGGGTTTGGAACGGCCAGTGGCACTTGCTTTGAAGCCTATTTCGGAGCTGAACACATTCATCACAGTGCCGGGGCTCTGACCGAGTCAGGTGGCACTTGGCCATCTCTCGGTGCCCGAAGTAGCTCTTGCTGTCTTTCACGCACCTGCTCTGGGGCCACCTCAAAAGACTTGGAGATTCTTTCCAGAGAGCATCAAGCGCCTGTGCGTGGGGGGGAGTTCTGAACAGAGGACTTTCCAAGGGCATGAGCCCGGGGTACAGAGAAAGTGTCTAGAAAAGAGCCCACCAGGCTGGCACATTCTTCTGTTCCGTCAGTCCCACACTGTGAGGGGAGGGGGATGCCCTTGGCCCTGGCAGCAGGTTTCAGCGTGGCCTCCCACGGGGCCCGCTTCCACGCCCTCGGATCAAAGATGTCTGAAGGCTCGGTCCTTCTTTCTACCCGTGTCCGTGGGCCACTTGTCATCATAAAAAGGGAAGAAAAACAAAACCCCAAACTGGGCCCTGTCTTCTCTCTACTTGCGTGAACATCCACGCTTCCTTCCCTCGGGCTTGTCGACCGCAGCCCGAGGCCTTGAAACCCTGGGAGTCAGGCCTTCTGCCTCTTCCCTCCATCTCTGACCACATCCTCTGAGACCAACGATTCCTGGAGAATCCCACACAGACAGACTCGGTTGTGGCCAAGCCATGTGGTCACGCTGTTGCCACAGGCGTTGGCCAAAATCCTTTCTTAGAAAGCCACGGGCTTGGTGTTCCCCTGATGCGAGGGGGGCAGCCCCGCCCTGCACGGCAGCGGCGCCACCGCCTTCCAAGCTGCTCCGGGGGAAAAAGGGGGTCCCGGAGTCCCTGCCGGGATGGCCGGAGCAGGAACCAAGCCGAGGGGGTGGCTCGCCTTTAGGTGACCCCATTTTAACTCAACAGATGAGAGCGCCTGGGCCAAGTTTGGATAAGGCCCTGTTCTGCCCACGGGTATCCATGTTGCTCGCCGGGGCAGGCAAAGGCACGAACTTGCAAAGTCTCGGCTTAATTCCTGGCGCTCTGAAGTCCACCTCCTTCCTGAGGCTGGTGGTTACTGTGCTAATCAGCTAGGCCGCAACGGCAATTAGACGTAACCGCGTGGGGAGCCGTGCCAGCCCAGCGCCACCGAGGGCCGCCCGAGCAGGCTCCCTGGGCACCAGGCACTCCAGAGTGTCCTCGGACTGCGCCGGGTCGCGGAATGTGTGCCCAGAGGACAGACCTGTCCCCCCTGCTTCCCAGCACAGGGGTCCCTGGCACGGAGCCCCATCCTCGCTGGGCACCGATGGAGGGATGAGGCTCCACGAGGCCAAAATGTGTCCTCCCCAGGAACCTGGAGCTTCAGGCAGGGGATCGGATCCCGTGGCTGTTTCAGGAGGAGCGGTTTCAGGCTGCCACCTTGGCCTCCTTTCTCTCCGAACTTTCCCCTCGGCGTGGCAAGCACCCCCCTTTGCAGGCTGAAGGCATGCTCAGAACCATGGCCACCGTCTCTGCAGCATCCTGTCCCTCAAAAGGAGTGGGGGTTCAGCCCCGTAGCTCCCCTAGCTAGGTTCCCTCCCGGCTTCTCTCCGGGAGACAGAGACTCGGGGCCATGGCAAGCTTCCGCTTCACCAGACGTGTTTCCAGCAAGAAGACCACGCCATAGAAGGCCACGGGAGCAATTTCCGGGGAGCTGGGCCCTCCCTGGGACCTCACCCGCTTCTCCCTGCCCTTCCTCAGGATTCAGAAGTCCTTTCCTCCCAAGAACGCCCACCCCATCCCCCACCCTCAGCTTCATCCAGAGCCCCAGACCCGCCAGGCTGTTCGAATGGATTCTCTCTCCCCTCCTCACCTTCCCCCTCCCCTTCTTTTTCTTCTTTTTATTGAAGTATAAAGTACACACACAAAAGGGCACATAATAGAAATGCATTTTCACAAAACCAACATACCCGTGAAATGGAGCCTGGGCCCAGAACATGCCCCACCTCTGGAGCTCTCCCTTCCACGGACGAATGTCCACCCCCAGGGGTGACCCCCGATCCCACATCTGACCGGTCAACTCTCAGTTTGCTTTGGTTTGCACGTGTCCCGTCTCTGCACGAGCTGTGCCCTGTGCTCTCCCGTCCACGAGCTGGGGAAGATGTGGAGGCTCTTCCTCAATGCTTGGGGTCCTATGCCACACGGGGCCACCTCCTCCAGGGGACCCACCAGGCCACAGAACCATGCTGGGCTGGCCACGGGGACCCTTCTTGTCCGAACCTCATAATACACATTGTTAAGTGGGTGTGTCCCATTGTCCACCCAAAGGGCTCTCTGGGGACTCTCCACTGGTGTTTTGTTTTGTCTTTTCTCAAGAATTTATCCTGGTTAGGGCACCTGGGTGGCTCAGCCAGTTAAACGTCTGCCTTCGGCTCAGGTCATGATCCCAGGGTCCTGGGATGGAGCCGCACGTCGGGCTCCTTGCTCAGCAGGAAGCCTGCTTCTCCCTCACTCCTCCAACTTGTGTTCCCTCTCTCACTATCTCTGTCTGTCAAATAAACAAGTCTTTGAAAATAAGTCTTTAAAAATAAAATAAATAAAAACTTAAAAAAAAAAAAAAAAAGAATTCATCCTGTCACTGTCTCTACACTGGGCTCCGAGCTCCAAGGGCTTCCCTGCCTGGGCCCAATGCTCCCCACGGGGCTTGCTGGGGACAGAGCCTGGCAAACTACAGCCACCCTATGGTCACCGTCCTTCCTAGTCACAATGGGTATTTTACAAAAGCGGAAACTGAGGCTCAGTGCAGCTGACCCCAAAGTGGCTCTCCCTCTGAACGAACAAGTAGAAAGTCAGGAACTCAGGGCAGCTCCAGCCCTGGTATGAAAGTCTCGTTCTGAGACCCTGAGAGTGAGGGAAATGTCGGTTGGAGTGTGGCCCAGGGCTGGAGGTCCTGCCCCCTGGGCCTTACCAGCAAACTTCAAGGCCGCTGTCCCACTGCCCAGAGCACATGGCCTGGGGGAACCGCTCGGAGGGGCTGGACGGGGGTCTGACTTCCCTCTCTGCTTCCCTGATCTGCACCCCTCCCCCCATCCCTGGGAACCTTGGCGGGACGGGGCTCCGAGTTCTGGAGAGCTGGAAGTGATAAAGCCAGGGGAGACTTGCCGGGAGTTGGGAGGCCAGCAGACACCCCAGCATTCATGGCTTCCTTCATTTGTTCACTTGGTGCTGTGCTGCGGTGTGTGGTGCCAGGCGTTGCCGGCCCTGGGGGGAACTCAGGAAGAGCCAGAACAGGTTCCAGCCCTTGGAAGGTGCCGAGCCAGCGCACGGGTGCAGTGGGCAGGTTTTCGGGGAACAGAGGGCCACCTGAGCAGAGGCAGAGAGCTTGGTCGGGGGCCGCTACTCAGTGCGACGGATAATTTGTAGCAAATTGTAGTAAGTATCCATAACAGGAAATTCACCGTCCTACCCATGTTTAAGTGCCCAGTTCAGGGGCCTCAAGCACATCTACCATCCTTCTCTAGAACTTTTCACCTCCCCAGACAGAAACTCTGCGCCCATTCAACACCCACCCCTCATCTACTCTCTGTCTCTGTGAGTCTGAGTCCTCTCGGGACCCTGTGTAAGTGGAATCAGGAAGGATCGGACCTTTTGTGACTGCTTCTTTCCCTTAGCATAGCGTCTTCCAAGTTCATTCATGCTTCAGCACGTGTCCATTTCATTTCTTTTAGAGACATTAATACTGCGTTGTGTGCACCTGCCCTGTTTTCTATACCCACTCAGCCAACGATGGACCCGGGGGCGCCTTCCACCTTTTGGCCATCGTGAATGGTGCTGCTGGGAACGTGGGCTTGCAAACATGTTTGCCTCCCCACGTCCAGTGCCTTTGAGGTTATACCCAGTCGTGGAAGTGCATTGAAACACACAGACGCTCATACCCAGTGTTGCATTTCCCAAACCCCCTCCGGGCTGACGGGGAGGATGGAGGATTTTGGAGGCCGTGCCTCCTGGGTAGAAGCTGGGCAGAAGCAAGGACCAGAGACAATGAGGCCTGGGCCGGCGCGGTGGGGGTGGGGATCGGGATCTGGGGGCTTTCTCTGAGTCGCCCGGATAATACACTGGCTGTGGGCGGCCCGAGGGGGGAGAGGGAAGTGGCCCGATGGCAGCTGGGTGGGCTGAGTGGTTGGTAATGACACCATTATCCCAGATGCAGGCTGCGAGGCCTCCCTTGTGGGCAGGGAGGAGGGGGGAGATAATGAGTTCAATTTGGCCGATTTAATAATTTCTTCCTTCATGAATTCAACAAACATTTCTGGAGGGTCCATTATGTGCTAAGCGCTGCGCTGGACGCCACAAACACAGCCGAGGGGGGACGATTGCTGCCCCCCACCCCAGCTGGAGCTGCCGTGTAAACAGATGCTTAGGATGCATTGAGATAAGAGGCCCGTTGGAAGACAGCCTGCGTGCCTCGAGAAGTGGGAGACACATGTTTCCAAAAAAAAAGGGAAAGGGAAGTCTGGGGGTTTCCTGGGCAGGCAGAGGTGGGGTCGTGGAGGCCCGGGAAGGCATCTCAAAGCCCGAAAGGCCAGGGACGGGCAGGGTGGTCACAGAGTGTGTGTGTGTGAAGAAAGAGAGAGGGCGTGTCAGGAAGGAGACAGGGTAGAGGTCCTGGGGACTTGCAGCCAGGCTGAGGGCCTGCACTTGGCCAAACCCATAGGGAGCCATGGACTGTTCAAGCAAAAGCATTGTCACTTTGGGCAGGTGCCTGAACTGGGGTCGAGTTAGTGAGGGTTAGTGGATGGACTGTCTCACTGTGGGACAGGAGATCAGAGGGAAGCAAGGCAGGTGAATGCCTTGGAAACTCTCTGGACTGCAGATCAGTGTGGGTCCCACCACCTCCCCTTGCAAGATTCAACCAGGACGGCCCCCGCCAGCTGCTTGCAGCCCCTCACTGCCCTCTCCAAGTGCAGAAGAGAGAGTTCTGATAGGAAGCTGGCCCTGGCCTCCCTACAGGGCTTGTCTACCTCCTGAGGAGCCCTAGTCTTCCTTCTGTGCCCAGGACAGAGCAGCGGTGACAGCAGAAAGCCCCGCGGGGTCGCTCTGAGTCCAGCAGGAGCCCTGATTTCAGCCCGAGAAGAGGGAGTGACATAGCAAGGCCCTGGGTGGTTGGGCCGCCGGGGCGATGACAGAACACTTATTAAGCTGGGGGTCCAGGACCTGGAGGTTGGGGATCCCGGAGGGGGGGCGGGACAGCAGCCCCCGCGTGTGGGGCTGTGCACCTGCTCCGAGCGCGCTGAGATAGCGGCGTGGAGGTGAGCGGGCTCACTCTGGGGGGCAGGGGATTAGTGCTGACTCAGAGTGGGTCAGGTGCATGAGGGCTTTGTTCAGACCTGTTTGCCTTTTGTCCCCGCCTGCAGAACGCCCAGGCTCCATGATGTCATTTCAGATGCATTAAGCTGGAACAGCTCAAAATTGAATAATTAATTACACTCAGCTTCAATCGCAGTGACTAATTGATCAGGGGCTGCCAGCAGACACCTGGACGGGATTAGCCGTGCACAATGAGGGCTGCGGGCAGGTGGCACGGCCCCTCTGGACCCCCGGTCCCTGTGAGCGGCTTAATTAAGACAGCCTTGATTTCTCTATTCTTGCTGGTGATCTCGGGCGGGCCCCATCCCACGACCAGGGGCTGCATGTGGGCTGAGCCCTGGACGTCGACACAGTGAGCTGCCTAAGGTCCAGGAAGATGTTGGCCCTGGGGCTCTGACCACTAGCCACCTTCTGTGCCTGCGTCCGAATCCTCGGTCTGCCCCTGTGCGAGCACTTCATCACATAGACCGAGGCTGGTGCTGTCGTGCCCAATGCTGCATGCAACTTCGAGCTCACGCTGCTTCCATCCCTGGATCGTTGGGACCCTCTGGGGAGCTTGCTGTTGCTCTCACCTCCCCTGCCTGGCTGCACCCAGAGTAGCCGGCATTCCCAGCCCTGCCCACAAGCCCTGCGGCTCCTCGTTTACTTCCTACAGAAACCACTTCTTCAAGTTTCTACTCATGGACATTACTGCCTCCTTAGCTGTCCTGTGCCATCTTCCTGTGTCCTCAGCAGTATCTGATCATTTGGGGTCCTGATTCACATTCCTGTTCTCAGAAATTCACTGCCCATTGGCACATCTGGCTCCTGCAAGGGGCAGCATGTACGGTTGGACAGGTTGTGCACTGCACAATTCAGACTATGCCTTGTGTGTGAGCATGTGTGTGTGTGCGGTGTAATACGTAATTGCATAATGGGGCAACACTGGCCTGTGTTCTCTCTGTCTGCATCCTTACTGATTTCTGGTGTTCTCAAGTTCAGTTACCTCTGTCTCCATGCCCCTTCAGCCCCGTTCCCAGAGCCTCACCCCAGGGTGGAACTGTGATGGAGAAATCACAAAGTCCACATCCCAACTTCTGCCCTGCTGGCTCCCAGCACACTTGCTGGTCTGGGTGGAGAACCCTGTTTCTTGGGCCCTCCACTTTCCTTCATGTCCCGAGGCCTGTTTCCATCTCCCCAACCCCTTTTCCTCTTGCAGCAGCTTCCTCTTGGCCTGCAAGCACACTGGAGATGGGACCTAAACACGGCCTCTGGCCTGTCCTTCTCAGCTTCCTTGTGCACACCTGGCGGCTTTGTCTCTCTTCTACTTCATACCACACGTACTTCCCCGAAGGCCTTCTGCTGCCCGTGCCAGACTCTATCCTTATGCCCCATGACCCATCCAGGAGACACTCTCATCCCATCTGACACCTGGGACACCGCCACCCCCTGGCCTCCTTGCAAGGCCCCTGTCCCCAGTCTCCTTGATTTCCTGCCGGGCTGCATCCCTGGCCTCCTGCCTCAGCCTCTCCTCCTGCCCTTTACTGTTGTCATTGTCTGGGCTTCTGTCCTCGGCCTTCGGCTCTCGCCAAGTAGCCGGCCCAGCCCAGTCAACCACAACCAGCTGACTTTGTTTCCTGCCTGTTCTTTGTCATAAGCATGTGCCTTTCCCTCTGAAACACGGGAATGTCTCAAGCACTGTGGACGGCAGTGTCTTCAGCCCTCCCTTGGGTACAGTGAGGCACTCCCGACATGCCATCGCTGAGAGCTCCCCCTTGCCTTGGCTTCCGGCACATTCCCCAGTCCCGGGGGGCGGGGGCCGGAAACTGAAGCAGGGGCACTGCCGAGCCCTGGTACCAGAAGCCGTGTTCCTTTTCAGGCACCGTGCTGGTACCCGCAGTACCGGTCACGCACATGCATCTGGTCCCGTGATCCTACAAACCCCTCCTCCACCCCCAGCCCTGCCTGGGGAGCAGAGCGGACAATTGCCCTGTCTTTTTTTTTTTTTAATATAGAATTTATTTTTTTTTAAGATTTTATTTATTTATTTGACAGACAGAGATCACAAGTAGGCAGAGAGGCAGGCAGAGAGAGAGAGAGAGAGGAAAGGAAGCAGGTTCTCTGCTGAGCAGAGAGCCTGATGCGGGGCTCGATCCCAGGACCCTGGGATCATGACCTGAGCGGAAGGCAGAGGCTTTAACCCACTGAGCCACCCAGACGCCCCTGCCCTGTCTTTTTTGGCAAAAACCAGAGGGGGCTGCTTGTGAATTTCTCAAGACAAGAGGGAAGAGACCAGTGAGTTGCAGGAACTGTGTGTCTTTGTCATCACTGGGGGCCCCTTTGGATTGCTGAATGAGAGCTGGGGGCAAGGACCAGCATCCTCTTACCCGCAGACAATGGGGTCCATTATCTTCCTCTGGGGGCACTTTCAGAGGCATCTGCCTGGCCATCCACCCACTTCCAGAAAGAAGGGAAGGACTCAGCCAACCTAAACAGAAGCCATCACTAGACGATGTCCTCCCTGGTGCCTGGCCAGGCTGGCAGGCAGAGGCCCGCGTCTGGCCCGGTGCGCATGCTGGGGACCCTCTGAGCTGCCCCGTGGCCAGGCCATGCGTGGGGGTAGGGGGTGCCACGCTTCCCCAGCTGGGCATGCAGATGTTCTGGCCGTGGGCTTGTGGCCAGGACCCACGGGGTGGTAGGGGGCCCTTTCCTGGAGCCCTGATCGTCCCCAAAGGTAAGCGATGTGTTTCTAATCTCCATGGTACAGACATGGTACCGGCTTGTTGTAACAGATTCAAATACAGAAGAATGTGCGCTCCTCAAAAGTCGTCAGCTAGTTGCTGTGGCTCCTTCCAAATATTTTTAGGCATATACAGTCATTTAACTAAATATGTACATATGTGCATTTTTTTAACAGATGGGATCATCCAACCCATACAATTCTTCAACTTGTCTTTTCTCTTGACAAGCCGCTCAGTGCTTCCCCAGGCCCGTACACGTCGCTCTGCTTCACTCCGTCTATCAACCGAGCACACACAGTATTCCTTAAATGGATGTCACCGTGGTTCATCCAGCCATTTCTCTAATGATGGACAAAGAGGACGCTGCAATTTTTTATAATTACAAATAGTGCTGGGGGAGGGGGGATGCCCCAAACACCGCATCTATCTCAGCAGAGCCCCATGAGAAAGAGCATTTGAAATGGGCTTCTGGAAAGGTTACACGGATCCACACTCGATAATGGTGTGTGATTTTAAAAATAAGATTAAAACTAGCGAAGCTACAGAATGGCATAGGAAGCGAAATTGACATAAATTTTTTAAACTTAGTTTCAGCCGGGGAAGGCTACCTTCTCCCCTGGAGGTTCCCTTCCAAGCTGAGCCCTGCTTCGGGGTCCATGGTCTGGTATCTCGGGGACAGAGGGGGTGGCCGTGACCCTGCGTGGTCTGATGACCACCCCCATGCTCCTGTCAGGGGGTCCTCCAGCCCATCTGCCTTCTCGTTTGTCGACTGCGGGCAGAGTGTGGAGGCTGATGGCATTTCTTAAAAGACCCCTTTCAAGTGAGGTAACATGCCTGAGGTTTCAGGAGGCCGATCCTCTTTAACCAAACTCCATTTCCAAGGGAATTCTGTTAACTCTGCTGAGAAAGGAGACCAGAACTCCACCCCACGCTTCCTCCCCTCTGCTGGCCTCGTTTGGAGGCCTGTCTTGGAGGCTCCACGTGGCGGAATGGGGATGTCATGTCTCTTTCCAGATCTCCCCCTCCGTTGGGCCTCAGACCCACCAAGGGGAGCAGGAAGCCGCTTCTGGGTTCTCCCGTCGGCAAACCCTACAACCGAACTGGGCCCCTGCCTGGGGAGAGGGAGGCGCTCCCAGGACATGTGGGGTGGGCCAGGACATGAGGCACCGTGGGCCCTGGGCCTGGCCACGTAGAGCACCTTCTCTGCCCTTTGGCCGTCCCCTCCAGAGAAATAAAATGAGGCACTAGGCTTCAATCCAAGGGTCACCAGGCACCCTCCTCTGGACAGCTCTCTTCGGAAGTCAAAGGTCATTCAGACAACTTTGCTGCTACTCCTGGGCCGGCTGGGGCCGGTGGCCTCCCCGTGTATAGACGCCGGCTGGTGGAGGCTTCTGGGCTCTTTGCAAGCACACACATGACCCTAGGGTCATCTTCCTCTGGAAGCCCCTCATCTCCACCCTCCTGCCACGAGGGAGGCAGTCCCTCCTGCCTGACAGTCCCTGCTTCCCTTTCCTGGCCTAGAGAACAGAGCCCGTGGTGCCCGTGTCCCTTATCCAAGTATGTGGCTGGAGGCCTGGCTCTGGAGCAGAAGGCTCTGTATCTGGTCTTCTAATTGGTTGTCGCCCTGACCTGGGCACGGACCTTGTATGTTTCGGAGCCCCAACACCTCTTCCTGTCCTCCTTTCTAAGGGGATGAAGAGATAAGCCCCAGACCAACCCAAGTTCAATTCTTCCTCTCACATGGGACGGGGACTGTCCTGGTCACTAGGGCCATCATCAGACACAAGTCCTTCTCTGACCATCGCTGAACGCAGGAGCATGGGCCACCCCCGCCCCCCCACCCCGGAGACACGGAAGAAGCATCTTTACTAATTCAGCACGAAGTTGTGAGTGGAGTGGGGAGGGGCACCTTGTCTCTCAGCCTGAACAGCACCCACCCCCTGGGCAAGCCCAGTCCGGCCCCAGGATCCAACTTTCTTATGTATTTATTTAAACCCTGCCTCATTCCGGAGAGAATTTAAGGCCTCAGCATGAATACCATCTTTGTGTGGCCTTCCAGTGCCAAAGGCCGGGAAACCCAAGCCAGGCACGTCTGGAGGTGGGGCTTCCATATGGCCTGAAGGCCTCGACCAATCACCCCGGTGGCTGCCCCAGCTGCCCGGGGAGCTGGGGCCCCGGGGGGGCTTCCCCCAGCACGCATCCTGCTGTCCTTGGTAACCTCCCTCTCCTATGCGCCCCAAGGCCTCCGTCCCCCACCAGGCTCTCCCACCCTAGGAGAAGCACTGGCCGAGTTCTCTTCATCGGAAGATAAGTCGAAATTCTCCGTAGAGCCTATCCGGGTGTATGTGTGCGCAAAGATGGCCCCCAGGCCCGGGGCTCTGAGAGCAGTGGCTGACCCGAGAAGGTTTCTGGGAGGCGCCCCTGCCCCGGCTCCGAGCCAAGTCTTGTGACCACTGGAAGCGGGTGCAGCCCTCAGCCCCGCCAACAGGGCACAGCAGGTCGGCACGGGGGGCCTCCTGCACCCGGAACCTGCCCCGTTTTCGGGACGGAGCCCCTTGACTTGGAGCTGCTGCTCCTTCCCAAGTAGTCACGGTGTCCCATGGTCCTGCCACGGCTGGGATCCGGAGGGGGCCAGTGGGGACTGTGAGGAGTGCCCGGGGTTGAAGAACCCCGACTCCCTTACATCAGGGGTGGGGTACACAGCCAGGGTTGGGCTGGGTTGAACAGAGAGAGTCCCGCAGGGAAGAGGAGCCCAGGGTCAGAGAGCTGAGTCCACCAGGGCCCTTCCAGGGAAGGTCTAAGCCCAGGGCGGACTCTTGTCCCTCGCCCCCCAAAGGAGCAGGGGGCTGTGAGCCTGGGGGGACTGAGGGCTGGGTGGCCTTCCCTTCCACCCCCAGCCTCAAATCTCTGAAACCCTTCGATTCTGAACCCTATTGGCCTCCAGGAGACCCGCAATGCTTTCCTGGGCTTCTCACGTGATGGGGGGCCTTCCAGGGGCCTCTGGGACGAGAAGATTCCCCTCACAGGCTCCCTCCAGGCGTGGGACCCCTACAGCCCCTTGGGAGAGAGCCCAGAGAAAGCGGCCGCGGGCGAGGGCCGGTTCTGCGCCAGGCGGTCCTGCGGGCCTAGCGAGGGAAGGCAGCGCTGAAACCAGACTCCGGGCACGTCCACATTCCACATTCCCGCCGCATCCACTCCCCTCGGCGCCTGCTCCTCTGGAGGCGGGGGACATTCGGGTGGTCCCGCCACCTGTCGAAAGACCTCGGATGCTTGTAACCCAAGCAGGGCCTGAAAATAGCCTGGGACACGGCAGGCCACGTCGGTGCTGCCCTGGGCGCCTGCTAGGAGGTGGCTTTGGTGTGGAATTGGAAAGGTGGGCAACCCTGAACCCCCAAAGACAGGAGCTGTGGATTTTAGACAGACACAGGCCTGGACTCTGAGACTGTGGGCATAGTCGCATTCCTGGCATCCTCTTGTGTGGGGTGGGGACAGGAGACCTTCCTCGCGGGGTTGGAAAGGGCGTGACGGACAGCGTGTTTGAGATGATACAAAATCGCTCACCAACAGTGTGGGGTCCCACGGGCCCAGGCCCCCCACCTTGCGGTCCCTACCTACCCGGCACCCCCTGGCCTAAATATGAACACAAGTGAGGCCTGCTCAGAGACTGTGGACTGTCACTGCGCCCAAAGAGTCACACTAGGACAGAACTGGAGCCACCAGGCTTCCCAGAGACAGGACCAACTATTTGGCCGGCTTCTATGGTCTCAAGGAGGCCACCACTTTAGAGAAACCTTTTGGCGCCGTCCAGAGGTTACAGGCCATGAGCAGAAGGTCAGCAGATGTCCACAGGTCCTAGGCTTTGAGCTGCCTGACTTTCTCCAGGGGCAGGGGGTTTTCAGGGCCAGACCCTTGCCCTCCTACCCCAGGCCACCAGGGCATGGACGAGGGCCTTGGGGTGGGCTGAGGAGAGCCAGCAGGGCGGGAGAGAGTGTCCAGTGGTCCTGGCCACATGCTCAATGTGCACGGATTCCTGACACCTAAAATAGCCTGGGACATGGGACACGGCGCCAGGAAGCTCTCGTTCAACATCTCGGCAGCTGGTGGCTTCAGGCTAGGAATAAGAAATCATTATTAGCTGCCTCTGTGGCCCTAGAAGGGAAGAGCAGGCTTTTTGGACTGAGATGGAACTGAGTACAAGGGTCAAATGTGATCACTGTGGGCTGTGCGGACTTGAGCGTGCTATTTCTCAGCTCTGTGACTCAGTGTCCTCAGTGGGAGGGGACGGTGAGCTGTCTGGCCTGGTTCTTGGAAGACTGGGGCACCACGGGCGTGCATACTTCGCCATTAGTAAGAGCTGTGCCCTCTCCTGTCCCCCTGCCCAGAGGGAGACCGGACCCCCCGAGCCTGTCGAAGATGATGAGTGGTGAATCACGAGCCCTGAGCTCCAGGAGAAGAAGCAGGCGGCCTCGGCTCTGTTCCGCCTTTGTCAGCGGGGACATTAGGAATCCAACAGAGGACAGAGGCTTTAGGCGGAAGTAAATTGCAGGCTTCAGAGCACAGGGCGAATTTGGACGCAGCAGAATGCTAGGGGTGCTGGGTGCATGGAAGAAAGTGAGTGATGTCTGTGGGACTTGGGGAACGAGAAAGATGGCGAGCCGCGGCACTAGGGAGAAGGTCGAGTCCCCAGGCCCCGCACACGGGAGGGCATAGAGAAAGGACCAACGGGAGCACGAAGCTCTGAGGACTTAGGTGACTTGCCCCAAACACCCAGGTAACGGGCAGCTGAGGAACACAGGGCAGACCTGCCTGTGCTCCCCTTACCCCCACAGGCTGGGGCACCCGAGGAGTTATTCTCTTGGGAGTCTGCGCGGAAACCCCAAGGCCCCTCTCAGGGAGGCAGGGCGCCGCGGGCGCCGTGTGTCCCGTCCCGGGCTATTTTAGGGCCTCTGCTGAGAGCACAGGAATCCAGGCACATAGGTCCAGGGGCCGGGACCACCTGTCAGATCCTTCCCAGCGGAGGGCGGGGGCTAGATGATCCAAGGCCGGAAAAAGTCAAGGCCACCTCCACGCCTTCCAATTTTAGACCCACACGTCTCTAGCTCCCGGGCACAGAGTATCCTGCTGGGGACTGAACATGACCTATTTAGGATAGACCCTTGCCCCAGTTGCAGGCCAACATCCCTCAATCTTTCATTGGCCATCTCTGATGCCAGGAGGCAACTGCGGCTTTGTTGTACTTATAAGGCCTGGAGGAGCACCGGAGGGTCTCGAATGTCCCCGCTCTGTGAAGGCACCCGGCAGCGGGCCAGGAGTTGGGGCCTGGGGCCCATGACCACCTAGCCTCCCAGATGCCACTCAGACAGGGAACTTGGGGACAGAGGTTTTGAGCCCTCAAGGACAGAGAGGAGGACAGGGATGGCTGGAATACAGGAAGGCTTCAGGCCGGCCCTTCAGCTGGCCTCACGTATCAGCTGAGTAACTCGGGAACTCTGGCTCTTAATCTGTAAAATGGGGCCAAGAACCCACCCTTACCGGCCTCTTGTGGGGATTAACTGATACCTTGGCAGCTCCCCTACTCGGGCAGCGCAGTCTCCAGGCCGCGTGAGGCCCCAGCCCGCACTGCCTCAGCCCTGGGCTGGCCCTTCTGTCCTGACAGGCTCCTACCCGGCGAGGGTGGGGGCTTCCAGGCCTCCCCGGGGCTCGGCGGCAAGAGGGACAGTAGGGGAACAAATCTGGCCAGGGGAGCCTGGCCCACTCTGGCCCCTCTTCCAGACCTGGTCGCCGGTCCTGGCCGGAGGAAAACGGGTGGTTGGTGCAAACCGTCAGGCCGGAAGGCAGAACACACCCCGCGCTGCTGTCCTTGTCACCCCCACGTGCCCCGTCCCCGCAGAGCCGCTCTCTCCTGTGCTGTGCAAAGCCTCGCTCAGGCCTGCTCTGACCTTCCCGAAACCACAACCGCCATTGCCCCGACCCTCTTAGAACCTCTTAGAATTTTCCCCTCTCCTTCCACCCGGGGCACAAACGCGATTCCTCTTTGCCGCCTTCTTGGCCTGCGGAGCTGGAGTTTGCGTGCTTGTGAGCTCCCCCCCACCCCCCCAATCAGCCCCAGATGCCTGGACAGTTTCTTGGTTTTCTGGACGAAGTAAGGAGGCTGTTTTCATGGCCAAACAGTGGGAGTTTGGCCGAACACAGGCAGGTTTCCTCCATTCCTCAGGCGGAACAGAATCTATCTAGAACGAAAGCCGAGGGGCCGTGGGGCAGGGTGGGCACTGGGGAGGGCGGCGGCCGGCCGTGTCTCAGAACTGTTTTCCCGGTGCTGGGGGCAGGGTAAACCATGCAGCCCCGGGCCAGGAGGAGCTGAGAGCGGGAACTCTGGAGTTCTCAGAAATGTGCTCAGAGGGGAGAGAGAGCCCTGAGGGCTGCAAAGGTCCCCTTGAGTGTCTAGCAGGGGACTGAGAAACACCTGCCCAGAAAAAAAGGCCATCTTAGCGCGGGAAAGCCAATTTGTTCAAATCCAGGAATAAAACAATCTTAAAACACCCGAAAAGATTAGAGGGAGAAATCCCAGCGCTCACAAAGGGCTGGGGAGAGTGTCTGTTTCCACGACCAGACCGGAAAAACTCCTGTTCTCAGGGTCGTGGGTACCATTGCCTCAGCAGTGCAAACGCTTGGGCCTGGACTCAGGCCACCTCCGACCTGCTCAGCAGATCATTTCATAAAACCAAGACCCTGAGGATCAGATTGTTTCCAGGTAACGTGACAGAATCCTAGAACAAAGCCCCGAATATTTATGGGAATACAAAGATACACAGCAGGGGATAAGGGGAAGTCTGTAACGTCCAGGCATCCTATCAAAGTTTCCCAGGGTTCAAAGAGGCAGGGATACATGACCCACCATGAGGGGGGCTAACGGATTAGTCAAAACTGACCTAGGACTTCTGCAGCTGTTAGCAGGAGCAGATACAGACACCGATTTTTAACTGGAACCTCTACGTTCAAAAGGTTAAGGTGAGATGTGGAAGATAGAAAAGAAGAACTGAACTTTTATTTTTTTTTTTTTAAAGATTTTATTTATTTGTCAGAGAGAGAGAGCACAAGCAGGCAGAGTGGCAGGGAGAGGTAGAGAGAGAAGCAGGCTTCCCGCTGATCAAGGAGCCCGATGAGGGACTCTTTCCCAGGACCCTGGGATCATGACCTGAGCCAAAGGCAGGGGCTTAACCCACTGAGCCACCCAGGCACCTCCCAGAACTGAACTTCTTAAAGATGAAAATAACAATGTATGTGATGACTCCGATACTGGGTGAGAATACTGGCTGCTGAAATATTGTCAAATGAAAAAGACAAATGAGTGCGAAGATTTAGTTATAGAAACTGTCTTAGTTATAGAAACTGTCTGAGAGAAAACACACAGAGAAAACAATCCCCCCAAATTAAAATAGGATCAATGGGTGTGGGACAATTTCAAGCAGCCTAATGCAGAGGTAACTAACTCAAGACTGTAAAATGGGGCTGGGAAAAGCAGAAAAAATATCTGAAGTCATAATGGTCAAAAATTTCTCTGAATTGGATGTAAACCCTCAGATCCAAGAAATTCAATGAACCCGAAGCATAAGCACTCAAAGAAAGCTACACCAAAACACATCATAATCAAATAGCTCAAAGCCAGTAATAAAGAAAAAATAAAGAAAAAAAAATCTTTTTTTTTTTTTTTAAGATTTTATCTTTAGGTCATCTCTACCCCAACATGGGCTTGAACTCAAAACCGTAAGATCAAGAGTGACAAGCTCTACGGACTGAGCCAACCAGATGCCCCCAAGGTAAAAAAAAAAAAATCTATTTAAATAGAGTCCGAGGGGGGCCAAAGACATGTAGTGGAGAGGAATTAAAAATAACAATGAATGCATAGTTCTTACTAGAAACAATGCAAACGAGGAAACACAGATCAACAATTTTTAAGACGGTGAAATGGGGAAAAACTATGCATTTTGAATATTCTCACTGCTATAATTGGTGAAATAATCTTGCAAAGAACAAAAGTGGAATAAAGCCTTCCTGAGATACACAAAAGCTTCAAGAAGAGTTCACCCCCAGCAGGTGTACAGCTCAAGAAATGTCAGAGGAGTCCTTCAGGAATAAAGAAAATGGTATTAGACAGAAATACAATCTATGTCAACGAAAGAACACCAAAAATGGTAACTCTGTAAGGAAATAGTCAAGATTGTATTGTGTTCTTTCAATTTCTTTAAAAGAGAATTGACAGTTAAAAGACGAACAATTACTGTAGGTTTTGTAATATATGTAAAAGTAAGATTTATGACAACAGTAAGGAAGTAGGAGAGGGGAAATGGAAGCTGAGTTTATAAGGTTCTTGTACTAAGTGGTACATACTAGAAGGCAAACTGTGATAAATTAATGGGGAACAGTATAAACCTGCACAATGACTAAAACAGGGGTGCCTGGGTGGTTCAGTGGATTAAAGCGTCTGCCTTCGGCTCAGGTCATGATCCTGGGGTCCTGTGGTCGAGCTCTCTGTTCGGTGGGGGGGAGATCTGCTTCTCCCTCTTGTGCTGTGTTCTCTCTGCTTGTACTCTCTCTCTATCAAATAAAAAAATAAAAAATTTTTAAAAAATGACTAAAATAACACAGCTTCGAGTTAGAGCTGGTAAGTCTACAGAGGAGGTAAACTGGAATAATAAAAATAACAATTAGTTGCAAGAAGGCAGAAAAAGGGGCACCTGGGTGGCTCAGTGGGTTAAAGCCTCTGCCTTCGGCTCAGGTCATGATCTCAGAGTCCTGGGATCGAGCCTCACGTCAGGCTCTCTGCTCAGCAGGAAGCCTGCTTCCTCCTCTCTCTCTGCCTGCCTCTCTGCCTACTTGTGATCTCTCTGTCAGTCAAATAAATAATAAATAAAATCTTTAAAAAAAAAAAAAAAGAATGCAGAAGAAAAGAACAAAGAGTTGGAGGACCAAATAGCAAATAGTAAGACGATAGGCTTAAACTTAAGCAAAATTGATAATCATAGTAAATATCAGTGGTTTAAACTGTTAACAGACGAGCGGGAACTGATGCTCTTCATGACACACTGAAGTACAAAGACACACCCTGGGGAAAAGTAAAAACGGTAGAAAAAGCTATCCTGTGCTCACGCTCATCAGAAGAAAGGTGGGGGGGGGGCTCCATCAGTGTCAGACAAGGAGGGTTCAGAGTGAGGAATACCACGAGGGCTGAAAACAAGTTCGTTTTATAACGATAACAGAGTCATTAATCAAGAGGACCTAACAATCCTGAGCACGGTCTTCTAATAACAGAGCTTCAGAATACATAAAACAAAGACTAAGACTAAGAAGAGAGCCCCAGAGGAGATATAGCTGTATCTGTGATTATCGCTGGGTGTTTGGATAGCCCCCTTCTAGTAGTGGATAGAACAAGTGGGCAGGGAATCAGCACGGATCCTGCCGACGCGAACGGCGCGGGCGGCCAACTTGACGTGACTGACATTTATAGAACACTCCACCCAGCAACCGTAGAATCCACGTTCCTTTCAAGTGTGCGTGGAACATTTACAAAGATAGATCATACCCTGGCCGGTCAGACCAGTGTCCGTGTATTTAAAAGGATTCAAGTCATACAAAGTACGTTCTCTGACCACAGAGGAATTAAATTAGGAATCAATAACAGAAAGAGGTCGGGGGCGGCGGCGGGGGGGGGGGGGGATTCCCAAGCCCTTGGAAACTAAATAAGACGCTTGTAAATAACTCATGATTCAAAGAGAAATTAATAAGGAGAGTAGGAAGTGCCCTGAATTGAGTGCAAATGAAAGTACAGCATATCAGAATCAAGCGGTTGTCTCTCAAGCTGAAGTAAGGCAGAAATTTATAGCATCAGATGTCCCGGGGGTTAAAAGGAGGAACAATCTGAGATCGATGACCTCCACTTCCAAATTAATAAGCTAGAAAAGGAACAGCCAATTAAACTCCCAGTAAACAGAAGAAAGGAAATAATCAAGATCAAAACAGAAATCGGCGAACTATAAAACAGAAAAATGATAGAGCAAATCAATGAAACCAAAAGCTCGATTCTTTGGAAGATCCATAAAATTGATAAACCTCTAGCCGGGCTGACTAGGGAAAAAAGAGAGAAAATTGGGAAAATCGTTATGAGCCGTGAGAGAGGAGACAACACCTCACGGCTATCGCTATTAATAGGATAATAAGGCAATATTGTGAACAACTCTACGCCATCAATTCTGCGATTTGTATGATGCGGAAGAATTCTCTGTGAGAATCAAACTACGAAAGCTCGCTCGAAAACAAAAACAAAAACAAAACCCAGATACCCTAAATAGCTGAGTATGCATTCAAGAAATTTAATCTGTAGCTAAAAACTTTCCCACAGAGGCAGCTCCAGGCCCAGAGGACTTACCAGAGAATTCCAGCAAACATTTAGGGAAGAAATAATACCAATACTACAGAAGTGAAGAACTTCTGAAGAATCAGAGAATTTAAGGGGAAGGAATACATCCCAACTTACTCTATGAGGTCAGCATTAACCTGATATGAAAAGCCCATAAACATATTACAAAAAAGAGAAAACCACAGGCTAATCTCCCTCATTCCTATAGACGCAAAAACCCTTAGCAAAATTTTAGCACATTGAATCAAACAAATGCATAAAAAGGAAAATATTCATGAGCAAATGGAATGCTTTCCGTTAATGCAGGATTGGGTTAACATTTGAAAATCAATCAATGCAACTCACCATATTAATGCACTAAAAAAGGAAAAAAACCGTGAGAACATTTTAATGAACTCAGAAAAAGCATTTAATTAAAGCTCAACATCCATTTGTGATAAAAACTCTCTGCGAACGAGGAGTCGTCACTTCCTCAACGTGACAAAGAGCATCAATAAAAACCCTACAGTTAATATTGTACTTAATGGTGAAAGACTGAATGTTTTCCCCCTGAGAACCGTAACAAGACAAGGATGTCTGTTCTCAGCATTTATATTCCACACTGCGCTGGAGGTCCTAATCTCAGCCAGCTTCTCTATTTCAAAACATAAATAAGTAAATAAAAAATAAAAGGCATTCAGATTGGAAACAAAGGAGTAAAACTATATTTGTGGATGGCAGGATCATTTTTGTGGGAAATCTCATGGAATCCAGTACAATGAAGTCCCCAGAATTAATAGGTTAGTTTAGCAAGACGGCAGATTAAGAGATCAATATAAGAAATTGTTTTCCTATACACTAACAACAGATCATCATAAATTGAAATGAAAATGCCACTTACAATAATATCAAAATACATTCTTATAGCTAAATCTGACAAAACATGTGAAAGGTCTGCATCAGGAAAACTTCAAAACCGTTGAGAGAAATTCGAGATACAAATAAACGGAGAGCTACGCCTTGTCCCAGGTTGGAAGGCTCCGTGTTGGTAAGATGTTGTTTCTTCCCAAATTAATCAATATATCAACACAATCTCAGTCAAAATCTCAGCAGGGATTTTTAAAAACAGTAATGGATAAATTCATTCTAACAAGTTCCAAGGGGGCACCTGGCTGACTCCGTGGGTGGAGCGTCAAACTCTTGACCTCGGGGTTGTGGGTTCGAGCCCCACGCTGGGTGTAGAGATTACTTGCATAAATAAAATCTTTCCAAAAGTTAATAAAAAAAATAAAAATAAAAAGTTAATAAAAAATAGGGGCACCTGGGTGGCTCAGTGGAAGACTTCTGGATCCGCTGTAATTCTGTCCCCTGGAGATTGAGACAAATGAAAACACAGAGGGAGTGTGCCGTTTCCAGAACGCTCTTCCTTTCTCCCCCGGGTCCAGACCAATCCATATCCGTCCCCATGGGAACTCAGGGCTGGAGTCTTCTACTTTCCAGCTCTTTGCACTTTTTTCTCACAAATCTCTCCATTGGGGCGCCTGGGTGGCTCAGTTGGTTGGGCAACTGCCTCCGGTTCAGGTCATGACCTCGGAGTCCCAGGATCAAGTCCCACATCGGGCTCCCAGCTCCATGGGGAGCTGCTTCTCCCACTGACCTTCTCCCCTCTCGTGCTCTCTCTCTCTCTCTCAAATAAATAAATAAAATCTTAAAAAAAAAAAAATCTCTCCATCGTCCACCATTTTCATGGAGAAGGATGTTACCTTTGTCAACTGTGCGTTAAAACTACGGCCACCCTGCACCTAGAAAACCCCCAGTGAGCGCTGCCTCCTTTGTCTCTTTCCTTTATTCTCTGGAGATGCTGGGCCAGTGACGTCTGTGGGTCACGTCTCTGAGTGGCGACAGGGATTGCATTCCAGTGCCCAGCCCCTGCTGCCCGGGCCAACCCTGACTCCTGGGCGCTGACCCGACCTAAGGGCTCCATTCGAGAAGCGGACACATCTAGACCTCTGTGTCTGAAGAAGAAGGTCAGAGAGCGGTTCCTAAGATCACAGGGTGGTTCTGGATCCCGGCAAAGCACTTCCGTTCGGGGTGGTTTCCCCGGGGCCTTCTTATTCTCAAGCCCCTTCTGGGGGGGTTGCTGTTCTCCTGAACCGCTGGGGATCACCGTGGAGATCTGGGTGATAAGATCTGGGCATTTGGCGCAGCCCGCACCGCCCACCGCATCCTGCCTCCACGTCCCCCGGAGTCCCACCTGAGGCAGCAACCCCTTTGGCCCCTATGGACACCCTGGCAGGGAAATGAAAATGTCCTCAGATCCTGACGAACCTCCTCCCTGGGTTGGGGGCGGACACCTGGACAAGGAGAAAGGAACGGAGCTGGAAGTCAGCCCCCCAGGCCCCCCAGGCCCCGTATCTCTGTTTAGCAGAGTGGCTTGTACTAAACACAACTGCCTCTTATTTCCTCCCCTGTTAAAAGGGGGTCTGCGAAGCAGCCCCCTGGACGTCGCTGGTGCCCTGTGTGGGACCATCACATTTGGTCGCAGACCTAGGAGGGCCCAGAAAGTACTCTTGGGAGTAGGCAGGGAGAGAGGGGGAGAACAGCCTCCACAAAACACAGACAGGTTCTCTGTTGGCCAGCATCCTCTCTGGTCACAGGGAACCCCCTTCCCCCCCCAAATTGAACATGCCCCTACCCTCACCAAGCGGTGTCGGGGTGCTCTAGGGGAAGCAGCTCTTCCCTCCAAGACCACCTTCTATGCACGTCGCACCTGGAGACCCCACTGGCCCAGGACCCCTCGTGGGGCGCAGGCTGGCGGCCGTGGTTCAGAAGGGGAGTGAGGGTCACACCTTGCCCGGTCACACACCGCACATTCTTTGGCTCTGTGTTGTGTGGGCTTCTTTTTTCCCCCAACAAGAAACAAGAATTATTCCTGTAATTGTCTTAAATGTTAAAATATTATGACAGTTCCCTGATCAGGCCATTGGGAGAATTAAATGACGACACTCCAGGGAACGTCAGGACGGCTCTCGGGAGCTTCCAGACCATGCAGGAGGAGGGACAGCCCTTCTGCCGCCTGCCAGGCTCCTCTGCCTCAGTGGCCCGTGGGGAGCTGTTTGGTCCCGAAGCTTGTCATTCACCCATGCTTGCTCCTGGCATCTTCTACCCGACAGATTCCCTTCCGGGTTCTCCAGGGAGGCCTCGCGTCCTAAGGGCACACTTGCGTCTTTGAGTGGAATCTGCAGTCATAAAGGACTGGCAGGTGCCACCCTGGCTACAAGAGCCCATCGCTCTCAGCCTGCCGCACTCCCACCCCCAGCTCTCTTCCCCAGTCAGGCCCTGCACCCCTAACCCGTGGCCTCGACGTCAGTGGGTGAGGGCTCCTCACCATGGCCTGCCCCGGTCTGTGTGTCCGGGGTCCTGCGCTAGGGTGGTCTGTGCCCCCCGAGTCGGCCTGCTCGCCCGCACCGTGGGCTGGGGCCATCACAAGCCTGCGACCCAACCCTCGTGCTGCCACCGAGGGAGGCCCAGCGGCGTCCCTTTTCTTGTTTAGGCCATCACAATGTTGGAGAAGTGAAAATACATCTGGGGGACCATGGGGAGAATTCAGTGAGATAAATGCCAAGTAAAGACCCCTGCTATCCCAGGAAATCGAGGAGTTGGCCACGACCAGACGCCTGGGCCCCCCGAAGAGCTCGCCTCCCTTGTGGCTCCTTCCAGGCCCCCAGAAGGAGTGTGGAACGGGCGGGCTCTGGGGTTTGGCAATCTGCAGGCCCCTCTCCCGGCCCAGGGCGAGGGGTGGTAGCTCAGCCGGGAGGTGGAAGGAAGCAAAATGCCCCCAACAGAAGGTGGTGCTCAGGAGCTCGAGGCTCCTCCTTTAAGAGGGGGAAGTGTCACCTGTGCTCACGAGCTTGCCACAAACAGAAGGTAGGTTTTCCTTGCCTCTACCTGGTGGCCCGGTTAGCAGACATCAGAGGATGGCGGCTGGGAGGCTGGGGACGGGAGGGCTGGAGACCGCAGCGGACTGAAGCCTGGAGTATTGACCCTTAGGTGCCCGCAGGGGCCGCCCCAAGGCTGGCCCTCGCCCCTTGGCTGCTTTTTGCCCACCGTACTTACTCCTGGAGCAGAGAGATTGGGTTGAGATGCTCAAATGCGCGGGGGGCTGCCTGCTGACCCTGGGGATAAGAGGCACAGAAGGCCCCAGGCCCGCTTTCGGTGACTTCGGTCACTGGGACACCATGGAGAACGGCCAGCCAGCAGTGCCGAGGTGTGCCGGGTCCCGGTACCATGATGTGCTGGCTTCCCTGGTCACCGGTGGCACCTGCCCAGGTCACCTGGCACGGGTCGTCCGCCATTGTTCCTGGTGCTGCACTCACAGGCTGCCCATCACCAGCTGTGTGCTGGTGCCCACACATGCTCAAGGTCGGCCGGGGGCTCTGGGACCTTGAACCCCTGTGTGTCACGCTTCGGGGCGTGGGAGTCCCGCGTCCTCTACAAGTGTATTTGCCGCAAGGCTGGAGGGAGAGAAGGGGGTGGGGGACACAGAAATTGCTGCAGGTCTTTGCCCTGAAACTGTCCCCTGTGATCAGGGGGCCAGCGGTGCTTGAGATGGACCAGTTCAGGGGTTCTACAAAGCTGGAGACTAGCATTTCCATTCCCAGATCTGTTGTGTTAAGTAAATGCTACGGTTCAGGAGAGCATCATACGTTGTAAGGGTGTGCAGGAACCCACCCCTTTGGGACCCCCCCCCACACCTCTGATAGAGTGGGGTGTAGGGAGGGATACCACGCTACACCCCCCTCGGACATGAGGAACGGAGACTTTAGCCAGAATGACTTAACCCGTGTTACTCCAAAAATCTGTGGACCCCACTCTGTGGGCCCCCAACAGGGAGAGCATAGGATGAATACGTGTGCCCCCCCCAGGCTGCACTCGGTAAGTTCCAATCTTCAAGTGCCCCCTTTAAGGCCGTCTGGAGAGGGCCTACCGAGTTCGAGAAGACCCGCTGAAAGAAATACCGTATTCCTGCCGCCCTCCCACAGCTTTGTAAATGGCTCTGTCCGCCGGAGGCAAGAGTACTGGGACTAGCAAAGCACTCCCGAAGAAAGAACAGAACCACCCCTGGGTCCAAGAGTGCACAGTTCTCTTTTTCAGCCCTGGTTACTGTAAAATTGAGCTTGGGGAGTCCTGACAAGGTTTGGAACCTGCAGCATTCCCCCAAGACCTCCAAGAGCGCTGAGCCCAGTGCAGGGCAGGCTGCGGGGTGGCTAGGAAGTGAAGAGATTTTCATGCCCCGGGTCCTGAAGAGCGACTGCAGTCTGTTGGCCTATGCGAGGCAACTTCCCCTGGGCCGTGGCTCACCAGCGGCCCGCAGTCCAGCAGCAGCCAGCACTGTAACCCTGCATAAAGGCTGAGGTCCACCGCAGTTCCTCTGCTCTCCCTGCCCACCCTTACCAGACTAGGGTTTGTGCCACAGTTCACCACGATGTGCCAAGTTTCACTGGTGTTTGCTCAAATCTTGATACTTGGAGTGGCATGTGACCATTGTCCAGGTCCGGGGGACTGGTCTCCAGCTGCTCCACCTGGAGAGAGAGAGCGAGAATAATGGCAGCGGCAAAGCCTCCCTGGGTGACTTTGGTAAATTTCATCCTGAGGCAGCCCCCTAAATGCCCTGTTCCTTTAATTAAAGGAATTGCAAAAGCCAACTGAATTCCGGAGGCAGCTCCACACTCCCCTTACTGTTTTGCAAATGACTTTCTCTGCCTGAGGCAAGTCTGCCATTTCCTCTTGGAGTCCTGGGGTCCAAAGAATTGTCTCTGAGAGCTCTGGGGGAGACTTTGCACCTGAAGCATCTTCCCCAGACAATCATCTACCCCTGTGGGCAAAGAGAGCACAATCTGTTCCGGTAGGGGTCAGCGGGTTGCCTGCGGGCCGCCATTTACCCATGGTGCACCAGTTGCCCGCGGTCCGCAAGTGACCCGTAGCCCGTCGGTTCCCCGTGGTTCCAGTTGCCCACGGTCCCCCAGCTGCCTGCATTTCACCTTGTAGTCCACGGTCCATCAGTTGCCTATGGTCCCCCAGTTGTCCACATGGTCTGCCAGTAGCCCGCGGTCCCCCAGTTGCCCGCATGGTCCGCCAGTAGCCCGCGGTCCCCCAGTTGCCCGCATGGTCCGCCAGTTGCCCGCGGTCCCCCAGTTGCCCGCATGGTCCGCCAGTAGCCTGCGGTCCCCAGATGCCCGCGGTCCCCCAGTTACCCGCATGGTCCGTCAGTAGCCCGCGGTCCCCCAGTTGCCCGCATGGTCCGCCAGTAGCCCGTGGTCCCCCAGTTGCCCGCATGGTCCGCCGGTAGCCCGCGGTCCCCCAGCTGCCTGCATAGTCTGCCGGTAGCCCATGGTCCCCAGATGCCCGTGGTCCCCAGCTGCCCGCATGGTCCGCCAGTATCCCGCGGTTCCCTAGCTGCCCGCAGTCCCGCACTGCCTGTGGTCCCCCAGTTGCCCACATGATCTGCCAGTAGCCCATGGTCTCCCAGTTGCCCGCGGTCCCCAGTAGCCTGTGGTCCCCTTGTTGCCCGTGGTCTCAGTCACCCACGATCCCCCATTGCCTGCGGACTGCAATAGCCTGTGGTCCACCAGTAGTCCCTGGTCCCCCAGTTGTCTGCAGTATGCCATTGCCCGTGGCCCGTCAGTTGCCCGCGGTCCTCTGTGCCATCATCCCGCAGCACCATAACTGCCACACCAGATCTGCTCTGACCCCCCCTCCTGTCCCTTCTTTGCTTGGAGGCGGTTCTCTGTAGCACAGTTCACAGGGATTCACTACCATTCACCCTGGCTTGTGACTTTTTTTATGGGTCTCTTCCATTTGCAGGGGTGCAGGATCTCCCGGGGAGGGATCTGTATGTCATCATGTCCATCTCAGCAGTCCTTGGACAATTCTGTGCACCCTTTCGAGGACCTGCTGAAATTCTGCATTGCTGATGGCTCCTGACCTTCATCCTAACTTAGGAAAACTGTTCAGATCCTGTTCTCCTGCTGAGAGCCTATCTGAAGCCCCGATTCTCTTCCCTTATTGTTTGCATGATCCTGGCACTAGCCGGTTCCCGAGAGGGGCCAGTTCGGGACTCTCCAAAACCGGATGGCAGAGGACCGATTTCCCAGCATTGTGGTAATGAATAAATGAAATGAGTGACAGGGTACACTTACTGAAAACACTATGAACTGTGAATGTGGCAGCATCAACCCCACCAGGAACCACAAAATCCTTGACCCACAGGTGGGGCGCGGGTGGCCACACTAGCTTCTCCCCACGTCTGTGGAAGTTAGCGTAACCAGAATGGCTTTGCCTGCGCGGCTTCTGAACGTCTTGTGTCTGCTCTGTGGCCCTCCAGTGCCGGGTCCACATCAAGATAGACTCCATAAATTTTCTCCTTGGGGTCATTCCTTACCACCTGCTTGGGTCACCCCATTCCTTCCAGAAGAAAAAGACAGTCTAGAATTGAACAGACCAACTCATCGCCCAAACTCCGGGAGTGGAGCTGCCCACCCCACCCCCCTCTGCCGCCCCATAGTTTTGCAAATGGCTCTCCTCAGCAGGAGCCAGAGCCACTGGGGGCTGGCCAGATTGGCCGCAGGAATGAGATGTGTGTCACCCTTACCTTGGAGGCCAGGGATCTGAGTTACTGAATTTAGGGATCGGAGTCTGTTTGGCACCTGTAGCAAACTCTACCTTTTGAGCAAACAGAGCACAGCCCTCCCGTGCTGATGGTGGGCTTCCGGGCAGCATGGGGGCCCGCGGGATAGTCATGTCTCAGACTCATATCAGAAGTTGCCAAGAGATTGTGGGCATGTAAGAGGAGACTGCACTTGCCAGGATGGGGTCCGCCAGTCGCCCGCGGTTCACCAGTCGCCCGTGGTTCCCCAGTTGCCGGCGGTTTCCCAGCTGCCCGCAGTCTGCCGCCACACCATAATCCTGCAGCGCCGTAAACGGCCACAGAAGTCTGCCCCGCCCCCCCCCCCCCCCCACTTCCTGGCCCTTCCTTGCCTCGAAGCATTTCTCTGCAGCACAGTTCAACTGTGATTCACCACGATTCGCCATGGTTTGCGATTTCACGGATCTCCATGATTCTCAGTTCCGCGGGTTATCTACGGCCCTCGGGCAACTTTGTGCAAGGTTTGTGGTAGTTGCCGAAAGGCTGCGGCAAGATAGCTCCAGGCCCTTGGTTTTCACCTCCCCCCCATCTGAAACTCTGCATTTCAAGAGGAATTGATACTTGACTCTTAGCTGACCCTCCCCCCAGGCTCTTGGTTACTGGTGAATTATTAGCCCTCGGTGGGGGATGGTGGAGCCGGATGGGGCGCAATCTTTCCCCTTTCCCCTGGCAGGTTTCAGCCCCCTGGGCTGTTGGAGCAGAGGTGGTGGAGTCCTAGGGACCCTGCCGGAGCTTAGATATAGTGCCAAACCGGGAATCGCGTTCACAGGCGCGGCTGGAACCATGCCACGATCTGTAACCAGTTCATGCTCACCCCAACACACACGAGCATGAGTATCCGTGTGTGTGCACACACAAACTTGTTTGGCCCCCCTCCGGAGACGGAGACGGAGACGAACTTTCACCATTTCCTAGACCCAAAGGTGCAGGGACTCAAGCTATGTTTTCCTACAGGAGGAGCAATTCTTGGTCTCCTTCAGGAGAGAGCAAATTTTGAAGCAGAGCCCTGGGTTCCACTGTTCCAGAAGGGAAGGTAATAGCCATCAGAGGAGACAGAAGAGGCTGGCAAGAGAGAAGACTGGCGCTCACCGGGAAGAGTTTCTGTGCCCCCTGATATGCCCATTTCATCGGACGATGTGTTCGTGAGAACTGGGTCTCTTTCAGTGGACAAGTCACCCCTTGAAGAATCTCTGTCCCCGACCTTCCCCACTCCCTGGGGCTCTCTGCTTTCTCAGTCTCACCTGCTATAAGGTGTAGGGCAGTGCCCCAGTTTCTTTTCCTTTTGACCTTTGACCATTGACATTGACCTGTTGCTAGTGATACCAGAAGAGAGTATTCTGTGAGATCCAGCCCAGTGGCCCCCAGCATCCTATGCAAGTCCCAGGCCCCGAGCACTGGGCTCCTTGTCCCCCAACATCTCCTCAAGCTAGTGACTTGGCTGAGTCAGTGAGGAGAAGGATCTGGCTTCCACAAACTGGCCCTTATCTTGGGGCCTGCCAGACCAGAGTTGGGGAATATGGGCCAATCTCTGGGCTTCTGAGAACCTGTAGAACTGTAGGGATCTGTAGAACGCAAGAATGGAAGCTTTGGTGGATACGCTTTGGGGATAAAAGCAAGAATACAACACCATTTTGTGATCCTGGAAGTCCTGATAAATTGTGAGGGGGAAGTCTGAGCTTCGTCCCCAGGAACCCCCAAAGAACCCTCACAGCCCCTTCCCGGTGTTGGGTCAGGTGCCAGCCCCTTCCCAAGCTCTAGCAGGCCCCAAGGGCTCCTTCTCCCAACCAGGGTCATGGCTGGTCCCGCTGAGCCCAGGAAGTGGACGGGAAGGTATTCCCACGGGGAAGTGGTCTTTGGTCCCCGGGCTACTCCCAGCTGGGGTTATTCTGTCCCTTTAAGAAAGGAAGGAACTCCAGCCCTGCAGTTTTCAGGCCCCCATCCTGGTCCTGCTAGTTTGCAAATGACTGTGTCTGCTTTGGGGGAGGGGTGAGGCTGAAGGCTGCCCATCCCCCCACTGCTGCTCAGCCCCGAGGACAGAAAAATCGGCTGGGTCTGGGAGTCTCGGAGAAGGCTAGGCACTTGGGGCTTCACCCAGAGAGCGGAGGCTGAAGTCTCTTGGCACTTCTTGCTGGCCACGCTCCTCCTGGAGGGAAACGTTGGGACACGCAAATATGCAACGGGGCTGTGTGGTGGCCTTGACAATAGGATAGTGTGAATGCTGCAAGCAGGAACCATCAGTGGGCTTGTGAGGGGCCAGGTCACTCACTTGGCTGCCGCACCGTGGTTTGCAAAACCACGTGCCTCGCGTGGCTGTGCCGTGGCTTGCGGGACTCACATCACCACCCGCGGGGCCTGGGCCCCTGCTGCTATCGCCTTGGGGCCTCTGGGTCCAAGGGCAGGGCTCGCTCAGAGCCACAGTGCTGGGGAGCCCTGGAATAGCGGGTCTGGAGTTCTCTGTGCTCCAGCCTGTGGCGAGCCTGTACCTCCACGGTGAAGGACGCAGCCAACGTCCCGCCCCTCCTAGTAGTTGCCGCAGAGCTGGGTGGGAGCGGCCGCAGGCCTTAGTCTCCGGACAGGAAAACCCAGGTCGCCCGCGGAAGGTCAGGTCAAAAGGATTTCCGAATCCTTTTGGGGGTGACGTTTCCGGCCCCGCAGTGCCCCGCTCCCAGGTCAAGTGTCGGGGGCGTACGGGCCTTCTCTCATCTGCAGGGAAAGAGATCAGTAACTCCCAGACTGCAAAGCTGCGTGTCCCCCGCGTGGCCGAAAAGCTCAATTCACCGTCCTCATCTTTTGCGTGTTCAACACTCCCTGGGGGAGTGGACATAGGGGTCGCGAGAAATGTGAATGCAACGCCACGGCGGAGGAAGTGCTTCCTGGCATACATCCCCCCGGGTCTGCTGCTCACTGGCTGTAGTTCTGTGCCTCAGTCTCCTTTTCTGTAATCAGGCGCCCGAGAGCCGTTGGCTTTCCGGTGAAAATGAAATGAGCTATTAGGAGGCACAGGAAAAGCGGGGAAGCCAAGTGGTCGTTTGGCCGACCAGACACCACCACTCTCTGCACCTTCACACACTTGCCCAGTCTTTGTGCGGGGACCACGTCTAAAGGAAGAGGCCAGGCTGGGGCTCACGTGCCATCAAGCATCTGGTCTGCGCGGCCAGAATGCCCAACAGAGACGTCATGCCCGTTTCCACCGCAGACACAATTTAGAGCTGGTGAGGGGAGCTGTTGGGGGCGGGGTGGCCGTGGCATTAAAAAAAAAAAAAAGATTTTATTTATTGATTTGAGAGAGAGCATGAGCGGGGCGGGGGGTGGGGTCAAGGAGCAGAGAGAGGGGGAGAAGCAGACTCTCCCACTGAGCCTGGAGCCCGAAGCAGGGCTGGATCCTAGGACCCTGGGATCAGGATCCTAACCAAAGGCAGACGCTTCACCAACTTGAGCCAAGCCGGCACCCCAGGCGTGGCGTTTTCATGCTAAGTCTCTCAAAAGTTGAATACAAGAGTGGAAATTTTAAAAAAACAAAACAAAACCCTGCAGGCACATTTTGACAGGTCCTAATCAAAAGTTACCCTTTTGTGCTTTCTACAGACCCCGAGCCTCCCGGGCCACCACCCCTGGCTGCAGGTTAGGGGTGAGGGGTGCCAGCGAGTCACAAGCTGAACTTGGCCAAGCAAGGAAATAAAGCAAAGCCAGGCTCTGCGCAGAGTCTCACTGTGCAAGTGAATCTTGGCGCAGAGTTGGGAGGGACGAGACGGGCTTTTTTTTTTTTAACTTTATTTAGAGGGAACATGGGTTCACGAGCCCCAGTTTAGGGGGCACACAGCTCTGCCTCTGTGCTCTGCTCAGCACGGATTCCTAGAGCTGCCAGGCGGCTTGATCCCGGATCCCGGGCTCAGAGATCCTCTCCCAGCCTGCCAGGAGCACCCCCTTTGGGGATGAGGCCATCCTGATTCGATTCAGGGGCTCCCCTAGCAGACGTTAAAGTCCCTTACATCTTGCTTTTGCCTCACATCGCCTTCCACTGAGGTTGGAAAGGCAGGCACAGTGTCGCCTTTAACGTCTGGAAAGGTGATGATGACTTCTGCCAAGCGCCCAGCCCCCCTTCCTGGGGACCCCCGCAGTGAGGCTGGGGCTGGGGGGGGTCCCTGACCCACTCTCATGCGAGCTGCCTCCCGTCCTCTGCTCCACCACAGACCCTCCCATTTCTTGGGGCAGGAGGGGCACAGCGGTCCCCAATCTCTGGGGCCGCCTTCCTGGAGACCCTCAAATCCTGCTCTTAATTCACAGAACGTGCAAGGGTCCCAGGAGTGACCAAGGGCTGTCAACTGTGGCTCTTTTCCTTGGTGCTTAGACAGCCTCCTTTTTAGGGCGTGTGACTCTCTTTTTTTTTTTTTTTTTTTTTAAGATTTTCTTTATTTATTTGACACAGAGAGAGATCACAAGTAGGCAGAGAGGCAGGCAGAGAGAGAGGGGGAAGCAGGCTCCCAGCCAAGAAGAAAGCCCACCGTGGGGCTCGATCCCAGGACCCCAGGATCACGACCTGAGCCAAAGGCAGAGGCTTACCCCACTGGGCCACCCAGGTGCCCCAGGGTGTGTGACTGTTATTCGGTCCTCCAGACAAACTCCTGGGACTGGGGAGAGAGCCGCCCTCAGGTTCCACGTGGATGCAGTCTTCCCCTACAGAAAACGCTCCCAGAGAGAGAGGGTTTAGAGGTGGGCTTGCCACTGAACGAGCGGCTGGCAGCCTTGACCCCTCTGCCCCCTCCCCCCGGCTGCCCTTTTCCACCTCTTCCCCCCACCCTCTGCTCTGTTTCCTTTCCAGCCTGGTGGGAGAGGACAGCTTATACACAGTCCCCCGCACCCCTGCACCCCAGGAAGCCCCGCTTCCTGACCCCCATCGGCCCAGCTCCACTCAGGTTTCTCCAAATGAGGGCCCTCTTTGGGCGGCAGAAACCAGCCCCGAGTGTGGGCCTGGGTCTGCGCGGGCTGTTCAGGGCGTGTGTGAGGGCCCCCGGAGCGGGAGGCCTGGCCGTACACTGAAGCCTTTCAGGGACAGCTCGGGCTGGGCAGCCAGACAGTTTTGCTTGGATCTCTGGGTGGCCACGTGGCCATACGTTCAACGCTCCGAGATGTCTGTGCCCGGAGCCAGCCAGAAAAGTGACTTACGGCTGAAAGCAGGGCTTGAACGGCTTCTGCTGTGGAGAGGCCCCTCAGAGTAAACAGTAAGAATTTCTGGGAAATGTACATAAGGCCAGACTGTTGGGAAAGACGCGGGCCCAGAATTCCTGAGCCTCAGCCCCGGGGCGAGACGTACCAGCTTTTCACAGTCATCCCAGCCCCCGCCGGGCTCTGTCCTCGAGTTAAGTGACGGTTTTCTATTTGCCGAATCCTCTTCCCAGGGAGGGCAGAGTGGCTCCTTCTTGGACCTGGGCTGAGCACACTGTCTCCCTGAAAGGCAGAGGCAGGCCTGGCACATAGGAGGAGCGCAGCCCAGCGCCCGGAGCGTCCGTTGCTCTGGCCGGGGGGCTTGTCCCATCGCTTGTCACTTCATCCCCAGCAGCTAAGACAGGGCCAGCCCAGGAACCCAGAGTTTCCCTGAACAGAATGAAGGCGTGTGCAGATATCTGAACTGCCCTTCAAAGTTGATAAAAACTCAGCTAAAGAGGTCAAAACCTCAGCCGGCCTCTTTTGGGGGCCGGAGGCAGCCCACTCTGAAAGTGCCGGCCTGGCCCTGCGGCCCATGTGTCACCTACTAGGTGACTGGCTCCCCAGGGCCCCCACCGCCCCCGCTGGGGACTTTGACCCCCAGGGTCCCTCCAGAGAATGTGCAAGGCTTTTTGTGTTCAGAGCAAAACTGCGGCCTGAGTATTTCATTTTTTGCTAAGGCTCCACGGGGTGAGGCGGGCAGGACCCTCCTCCAGCGGGCCAAGGGGTCCAGAGACTTTCCCGAAGCCCTCCACCCCCACCGGTTCACAGAGGGAGAGGTGTCTTTAGGTGGGGAGCCGGTGGGAGCACACAGGCCTTTGAAAGGCGGCCTTTGTTTGCTTTTCTTTATCATCAAAAGTGCCAGGGCAGTTCCGTTTACCTAAAGGCAAGCGCCTTTAAGCTCATCCTTTCTGCAAACACCTAAAGGGTATGTTGAACATTTGAGCCCTGTCTCGGAGGGCAAAGCGTTTGCAGAGCGTAAGCCCCAGCAAGTTGGTGGATGGGGCGGACACTCCGAAGCCCGCCGTGACCTGCAGAGTTCTGAAATGACCTTCAGGGCCTGGATGTCACCCCCAGCCCCCTTGGTGATACAGTTACCCCAGTGTGTTGTGGGGGGAACCAAGCTTTTCGGTGGGCTGCGGTCTCAAGACGTGTGTGCATTCCAGCTCTAGAAAGAGCATATGCTGCAGGATCTGGCATGGACGGCGTCTCCTCGCCCGCAGAATTATTGCCCCTGCCTCTCTGCTGGGGTTGCCAGGACCGAGGGGCTCACGACTGTCCTCTGCCAGGCCTGGAGCTGTTCAGCCTCAACTAGGGGTGAGGCCACGGCCAAGGCCCGTGCTCGGCGTAGAGGGCTGTCTTGCTAGATCTGCTCCCCTGGGGGCAGTTCGGCTGTGTGTAGGGGTGGAAGGACATCACCCCCGGGACTGAGCATCTCCCCAAGCCCTCCCTGCACCCACGGTTTCCCATGTCTGGCCTCATTCAACCTTCTTAACAAGACGCTGTCAGAAAGGCAGATGCCATTATTATCCTCATTTGGCAGATGAAGAAACTGAGACACAGAGACTCCAAAGACGCCCTCAGAGCCGAGCAGCCAGTGAGCAGCAGTAACAGAGTTTGAACCCGGACTCGAGGTCAGAGCCTGTGTTCTTGCCCACCCGGCCTCACCGCTTCCTTGCCACGTGTCCACGCCTGTCGTGTCCTCCCAAGGCTAAGAGGACAGCACGGAGGAGGGGGAGGAGAAGGGCCACATGTCCTGGAGATACTTTTTATTGGGAAGATCTCTTTTCCCCCTGAGCTGACAGACTGCATCTCAGATCCCAGACTTGGGGAGCGGAGGTCACACCGAAGAAGACAGATGTTCCTTGGTGGTGCTGGAGATGGAGGGTGCTGGGCCACGGACAGGCCACGGGGCCCAGCAAAGAGGCTCCAAGTGGGGAGGCTGGTTCTCTTTTCTTTCTGGCGGATCGTGGGATCGAAAAAGCCTTGTCTCCAAACTGGGGGGTTCAGCAGCCGTGCTCCCGGGCATTTTGGAGAGAACGGTGTTCAAGGCTGTCCTACGCATGTGACAGGGGCGCCTTCATGTCCATGGCAGGCCCGCAGGGCGCACAGAACCCAGATCTTTCACTCACTGATCTAGTGATTTTACTGAATTCACTTTTTAAAAAAATTAAATTAAATTTTATTATTATTATTTTTAAAGGAGGTGGAAGTTTATTGAACACAGCACAAGGGAGTGACAGGCAGGATAGCAAGGGAGAGACTGTCTTTACTTTTTTTAAATTACTAAATAAATTGATTCTTCCTATAAAATAAAGGCAAACGACAAAAAACCAAGAAGATCTCTTTGGGCACTCTTTGTGTCCTGTAGCTGGGGACACACGGTGAATACGGCACTCATTTTTTTCTCCCCATTTAATCTAAGTAACAAAAGGAGGCATTTTATCCCCATTCTACAGACCATTAGAATGAGGCCCAGGAGCTTGAACGACTAAGCCAAAGCCACATGGGAAGCAAACAGACTTGCACCCGAGGCCTGCTCTCAGGGCCCAAACCCTCAACCACCAGGCGAGACTGGCCCACCAGAGGCTGCGAAAGAGGACTGCGTACCCCCGGCACCCCTGCCTCTTGGGGAGATGGCCCCCAATTGCCATGTCTCCTGGATGCCCTTGACTTTCCACCAAGGAGACGGTGGCTTCTGGGTGAGGCTGAGACACAGATATCACCAGGCCTGGCCCAGAGAGGCCGACTGTGCTCTCTGGAAAGATCGAGACCTTGAATGTTTAAATTGAAAGCCTGCCCAGAATTGGCCCCCTTCCCTTTGCCGTTAAGACAGGTCTTGCTATAGTCATCACTGAAATCTAGTACAAATGTCTTCTCTTGGAGCCTCTTGGGTGGGGTGGCCGTTTTTCAACTGTCAGCGATCTTTTAGTTTAAAAAGAGAAAAAAAAAAGAAAGCAAACTTTCCAGTCCTGTTCTACCTGGAATACATTTTCCTCTCGGGGGCCCCTCCCCCAGGCCTCGGTGGTTCTGCCAATACGGGAAAGCCAGCCCCCTCCCTAGCCGCGGGCAGCTGAATGAAGCAGTTCTTTGCTCCACCGAAGGAAATATTTCCATGGCGTTGGGCCAAGAAAACCCCTCGCTTGAAGCTTGAATCCGGGGGCTGGCCCACGCCCAAAGCCAGGGGGGCCGGGTGGGGGCGGGTCAGGTCGACGTGGCCACCTTTTCCTTGAGTCGGGATGTGACTGTTAATAACCCAGCCATGGCGGGGTTCTGCTCCGCCGAGATCCCGTTCTTGGCCTGCCTCATCCCCTGCTAAATGGATCTCTTTAGGCCCCTCCTGTAGGAATGAAACCAGTGAAGTTCACTTGGTTTTGTGGCTACCAGCTCAGAATTTGCCCTCCTCTGGTGCAGGTTCGAGAAAGCCCTTCCAGAAGTTGGGTGTGGCTGTAGGGCTGCCCCAGCCCTTGTGGGCAGCACCCGCCCCCCCCCCCATTCTTGAAAGCTCCATCCAGGGACTGTGCCTGAGGAGGGGAGCCCCGAGGCTCTTGGTTTGTGTTTAGTTCAGAAAGAAATTTCATAGTTGGGCGCCTGGGTGGCTCAGTGGGTTAAGCCGCTGCCTTCGGCTCAGGTCATGATCTCAGGGTCCTGGGATCGAGTCCCGCATCGGGCTCTCTGCTCAGCAGGGAGCCTGCTTCCTTCTCTCTCTCTCTCTGCCTGCCTCTCAGTGTACTTGTGATTTCTCTCTGTCAAATAAATAAATAAAATCTTTAAAAAAAAAAAAAAAAGAAATTTCATAGTTGATGTCTTGAAGGGGGATGCTCAGATGGCCAGTCATTTTGTATGGCTGCATTTTTTTTTTTTTTTGCTTAAACAAAAATGCAATTAGAAAAGCAGTACAGGCAATAGAGACATGCATAAAAGTAGAAGAAAAATCTCCCAGAGTCTATTCACCCAGAACAACTGATGGTTTTCTTGAGGGGGCTTTTGAGGGTAATTTTGGGCTATTACCTTCTGGTTCTTTCTCATTGGCTCTAATCATGGAAAGTATTGGTAAGGAACAGTGTCTACCGTCTCTCTCCCGCATACCACAAACCCCCAGAGCCAAACACATACACGCACTGCCTTGAAGCCCAGCAGCCTACCGGGAAGTAAGCTTTATCCTTGGCCTTTTGCAAAAGGCGCTGACTTCTATTTGTCTTTTAATATCTACAATTTGACAAACTCCTCTATGCAAAGGTTGAGGCTGCACCCAGAAACTCAGGTTTCCGGGAAGCGGGGCATTCCTGATATTGGTGCCCTGGGTGGAAGAGGCCCAGAAGTACATGGGCACCCCTGGTGTACGGCTCTCCATTTCCCAACCCCAGAATCACAACATCCGGCAGGGACCCCCAAGCAACCAAATCACAGGGAGTGTGGGTATGAATTGTGTTTCGATAATAGATAACTAAAAAAGCGAGCCCCTTGTCCAAGCCCTTAAATGGGAAAGACGTTAGACTTCATTTTGAGGGCAAACTCAATTTCCTGAGAGGAGCGCCTGGCTGGCTCAGTCAGTAGAGCACGCGATTCTCGATTTCAGGGCTGTGCACAGGTTCAAGTTCCACGTTGGGTGTAGAACCTACTTTAACCCTCCTGAGGGGTTGTTCGCATCAGAGCAAGGGGTCGGTGTGCATTCTAGCAGAGCCACTGTCAATTGTAAGACCCGGTAAGATGGGACCATTATTTGATTATTTCCCCCAAATCCTGACTGCTTGAGGTCTAATCTCTCACCTTCTAGGAGGCAGAGAGGTTGTTCCTGACAATGCTCAGGTGTCTGTACCCCAAAATAACTTCATGGGAAGGTCCTCTGAATTCCAGGCTGCTTCTCTGACTTGGGCTCGGGTCTATGGGGGCGGGAACGGTAGAGTTCAGAGATGTGTGATTTTGGCTCGTTGAAATTGCCAGAGGCTGGCTTTGTATATTAGCGAATAGGAACGCCCAGCCTCACTGTAGCCACTTGTGGGAAGTGCGGAAGGGGCCTCAAGAGATTTCTGGGGAACACTATCATTTTCGGGGTACCCAGAAGACTGGGAAAATCTGCTTAGAAGGGTAGCCACCCAGGAGATGCTATTTTATAAAAGCTTGCAGTGTGGTTTTTGAGACGAGAGTGCATTTACCCATGGCTGGGAGATTGCTACAGGAGGACCTTGTCTCCATTTCCTGGCCAAATCTTAGGACATTTGTACACTTGCCCACAAGTATGTACATGTGGGTAGGAGGCTGCTCACACAGCTTTTGAGGGCTCCAAAGTATGAATTAAAAAAAGAAGAAAAATGTGTGCTTTGAATTAGATCTATGTGAAAAAAAAAAAAAAAAAAAAAAGGCAACAGGGCTAAACCATGTGTCTGGGACACTGGCTCTCCTCCAGGGCCCTTCCAAGAGAGCTGGGTTTCAGCATGTACAGAAAGAAAGCGAGTCATTTCTCAAGCCTGGATTTCCTTGTCTGTTTGGCCCTATTGATATCAATCTGAGCCCTTAAATGTCCTTTTTTGAGCAAGGAAAGCATTCACGACACCACTCAGATTGAGAAACAATTTGGATCCAAATATTACCATAGATTTGGCTCTTTAAGTTATTTCTTCCATTGCTTTGGACCAATAAATATTTAAAAAGTTAGGTTCTGAGCTCCAGAAAAGCCAACAAAAACATTTAAACATATGGATATCTTTTTTTATTGTGGTTAAAACCATACTCAGTAGAGATGAGTTTACAGCAGTGTTTTCTTTCTCTCTCTGCCTTTTTTTCCCTATCTTTTTCTTTCTTTCTTTCTTTCTTTTAGGAAGCCAGGAGGATAAACATGTTGCCATGGTGTTCTGTTTAAAATAAAATACAATGGAAAGAAAAGCAGAATGATGAAGTAGCCACATGGACTGCAGGATACACCTGATACTAATTACTGTCATGCAGAATGTTCTGGAAGGCATTTGACTCGCCTGATGTATACATTCAAATCAAGCAAAGCAGGACTGGAAGGCTCCTTGGGGACCATCTTGTCCAACTCTTTCCTTTTTCCAGATGAGGAAATAGGGGCCCAGGGAGAGGCCTGGACCTCAGCCTCCCAGTTAGGAGGGAGCAAAGCGGGATTCAACCCCCCCTTCCCCCCCCCCCCCCACCCCGCGCTTTTGTCGGAAACACATAATTTCCAGGGTCCTTTACCTTTGCTTGTCAGTAAGACCCTGAAAAAGAGGAGTGGGCTTTACTGTTAAACTCTTGAGCACGGGGCTTTGGGGCTTTGGAGCCAGGGAGCCCAAAAAAAAAAAAAAAAAAAAAGAGAGAGAGAGAGAAGAAAAAACAAGAAAAAACCCCAGAGAGGCTGATTGTGCTGGGAGGCCCAACTTTCCTCCTGGGCGCCAGGCCCCGAGAAGAGATGCGCATGGACGTCTGGAGTTTCTCCTTCCTGGGCCTCCCGGGGGCACCCAACCCAGGCCGGGGGCTCCTCCCAGAGCATCAGCTCCGGTCCTTTTGGGGCTGCAAGGCTGACGCCAGGAGGCACTGTCTCTAGGGCGGCCTCCAGGGGCCCTGAATGCGTGGCTACTGACGCTCTCTGGTGGCCGCCTGGGCTCCCACGCAGGCCTCCCACGCGTGGAGGGCGAGAGGGAGCCCCCGTGACAAAGCGCACCCCTCGCCTCTGCCCCCGAGAGGCTAGCAACCGGGCCTGCCGGCGTCTGATTGGCTGCGCAGGCCTGACGACAGGGGCTCCTGGACGCTGATTGGTCCCGGGCCGCTCCGGCTGTTTCCTAGCTATTAATACTGAGGCTAATAAACGTTCTCCTGTTGACAAGGATGCTCGGAGCCATGATTTTTTGAAGCTTTCTTGACGTCTGCGGCTGGTGCAGGCCTTTCTGTCTCGCGAGTTTTGGCGGGGGATGCTAGTCTCTGGGACTCCTGGCGCGCTCCGCAGGCTGTACATTGGGTGTTCTCCCCCACCCCAACATTATCTGACCCTTTAGGGTTGGCACCCCGCGATGCCCCTAAAGCCCGCTCTGTCTTCGTCTCCCCAGCGGCGCAACCGGTCACCTATAAACGAGCCCCCCGCCCAAGGCTCGGGGTCTTCCGTGACCTGGGGGTCCACTTCCACCTCCCTTACGGATAGCTCCGTCCCTTCTTTTCAGCCCCGGAGTCTCCTGTGTGTGTGAAAGCCGCCGCGCAGGACCGCTGGGCACGGCGGGGGGCGGAGGGGGGGTCGCTCTGAAGCTGCCCTGAGACCCCCCCCCCCCGCCCCCCGCCAAGTAGTGCAGGGACCGAGCTGTTCTAACTTGATAGTCCCCGCAGGCCCCTCTGCCTTCCCCTTCGGGACCCATCGCTCATTCTCACCCCTCTTCTGTCACTAGGCGCTTCATCCTTGCCCTCCCGGCTGCCACCCACCTGTCACCCTAAGATGGATCCCCAGTCCCTTTCAACAGCATTTTGACCTTTCCGAGAGGACATTTGATTGACGGCCCTGCCCGCTTTGCCACTCGGTGCCCGGCAGAGCTGCTGAAGGCACCACCTGTTACGGATTAAATCTCATGTGCCAAGTCCCGGAGCACGAGGCCGTGCAGCTATGCTCGGCCGCAACATGTGTCGCTGCCTGTTTTCCCGGGGCGGCACGGGGAGGGGGGCTGGCTTTTCAAAGTGTCCGTGCGGGGGAAATCACCTCGATTTTGGGGGGTACCCCACGCGCCTCCACGTGGGACACCATCTTCCTCGAAAAGTACTTTCCCTAGAGGGACACGGCTCATGTCTGAATTATTATTACGACCCCGGTTTGAGGGGGGTTACCCCCTTGTCAACATGTAGGAAACGGACCCCCTGGCAGAGGAAGGGACATTGCCAGGTTCTTGTGCACAGGTTGTAAGCGGCAAAGCCCGGGACTCAAAACCCGTTTTTTTTTTTTTTTTTTCCCTCCCTGACTCGGAGATGCAAGGCTGTGCCGAGTCCTCCATGTCAAAGATAACCAATCAGAAATGGACGGGTGGGCTAGAAGGGGGTGACAGCCGCCACTTACATGTGGGTACTGGTTCTCCTGCTCGGGGCGTTTTATTTTCCGGGACAATAAGCAGAAAGCATCATTTTCCTTTCCCTAAGCCGCATCCTCTGGTTAGAGGTTCCGAAATAGTCAGGTGTGTGATGTGCCGCCCCCGGCGCCCCAGCTTTACCCTCGGCCCGCCTGAGGAAAACCACCCCTTGTCCCGTTCTCCCAGCAAATCGTGCAGCCAGAGATCGCCGTGCTCGGCGAGCGGGGCTCGGGTAGGGCAAAAAGCACCAGCGAACACAGGGTGTTGGTCATGGCGGCGAGGGGCACTGCGGCAGATTTTTTTTTCCTCCCTTCTTTGCTGCAATCTGGGTGCGGCTAGAGCAATTTGTCATAGAATCTGGGGGGCTCATTTTTCCGGCCAATCACTTTTGGAGAAATGAGCGCATTGCAGCAGAATGCGCTGACGTCAGAGACCACCCCTTCTGCGCCTCCATATAAACCCCACCCAGCCAGCCTCTAGCGCAGACGGCGGAGAGCGGAGATGGAGCGCGCCTTGGCCCGCTGGCCTCGGCTGCAGCTCCTCGGGAGAACCGGGGCGCCCACGCGAGAATCTCCCCACCTGGTGAGTGGTTGGCCATCCTTGCCTGGAAGGATGTGCAAATCGAAGACGACACCCCTTCGAGGTTGGGCTCTGTCCTCCTGGACATGCCGATGACAGACGCCGGGGACCTTCTCTCGAAGGCGGCCACCTCGCCTGGTCCCCGAGTGTCGGCGGTGAAAATTCTGTCAGGCAGAAAGATCTCGAGGCACATTTTCCTGGGGGGGAGAATCAGGGCCCTTTTCTCGTCCAGACCCTCAGCGTGAGAGTGGGCTGGGTGGTAGGGGTTTAGATGAAGCCCAGGGGACGAATCCGGTCAGATCCCCGTTAGAAGCCAGTGTACCGCAGTCACCGGGGTCCAAAACCCCGATTTTCTGTGCTCGAAGGCACCTTTAGGTTCCCGGTTGGTGGGAGATATGGCGGCGGGTGCATTAGGCATGCCCCCGAGTCGGGGGGGAAGAGCACCTAAAAAGAAGAGCCTCCCAGGTAGATGCCCCCCCAATTTTTGGCCAGGTTTTTGGTGGCCCGTAGGCGTGAGGGGTGCAGGTTCCCGTCCGCAAGGGATTGCGGATCCAAATACCCAGGTTTCGTGCAGAGCAGACTCCAGTCAAAATTTAGAGTAAAATAGCTAACTGTTAATCATCTGGTTTCCCCCGATCAGTCACTTTATTAGTGGAAAGATATGGCGCCCAAGTGCAGACCCATCAGAAGCCCCCTAGGACCAGTTCCGTAGAGAAAGGGCGGCTGGGGGGTAGGTCAAGTCACTGGGGGCACTGGCAGAATAGCAGAGTGGTGGGTTGGGGTGCAGAGAAGGCCGTGTCCTTGGGGCTGGGGGAGGCTAATCTAGAGGGAAGAGAGAAATACAGAAAAGGGGGCGTGTTGGGGTTGTCCAGGCGCTGGGAGTTGGGAAATGGGGGCCGGAGGTCGTTTTAGCATTGCATGATGGTCGTTACAAGATTCTGACATGTTGCGGGATTTTGAGTTTTGATAAAGTCGTCTTTTGCCGTTTCCTTTGTCCCTGTCAAGCCCCCCCACGCCGCCCCCTCCCCACTCTGGGCCGGCGGGCTCGAGCGGGGGGGGGGCCGCGAGCGGGTTGCTACGTGGCAGGTTTCTGGAAGGTTCTCTTGTTGGCCGCCAGAGGGCGCTGGTGGCACTGCGGAATTTTGGGGGGCGGGGTGGCGAGGGGAGGTGGCCTTTGTTCTTCTGCTGGAGGGGGTCGAGCGCGGAACTTACTGGAGAATTCTGGATTCGTTTACCTGAAGGGGAAATGTTTTAAGATCCCGGGGTTCCCTGGGCAGCCGCTGGAGCGTTGGCGCCGGGCGGAGAGGGCGTGATTCGCGCGGGCTGTGTGACTTAGGGGGTCGTGGAAGAGCGCGGACGCAGATGAGTTGGTCTTAGCGGGCTTCGGTTTTGGGGGTCTTACCAAGAGGATGTGGCGCATTTGAGCAAGACGAAGGGGTCGTTAGGTTGTGGAGTAGGTGTCAGTCGCGCGGTCTTGAGGTTCTTGCTGTGGCGAGCTGAGATTGCGGGGGGGGGGGGTGGTCGGTGGCGCTCTGGACGGTTTTAGGTGGGTTTGGCTGCCTGCGTATTATTTTTTTAGCGATAGTATTTTGTATCATGTGTCCAGAAGCCCCGCGAATGAGTGAAAACGGTGTGTCGAGAACTGGGTCTTTATAATCTTAATTAATTTATGTTTAATTGGACTTCCCGAAGGTCGGAGCCAAGATTTCTGTGTTTTCACTTAATAAAAGTGGAATCGTGTTCTGGAAAGATCTTTGGCGAGTGCCTTCTCGGTCGCCTTACGTGTCTCTGATGCAGGGTGACCCCCCCCCCCGACAGTTGGGGTGCCGAAGGGCCCCTGGACGTGTGTTGGGGGGGCGCTGATCGATGTCCACAGGTGGATTCTGGCATGCGATGGCGGGTGTAGTGTTTCGAGGACATAGTGGCCCTGCGCGATGTGCTGGTGGGGGCTGTGGCCTCCCCCACCCCAGCCCCAGACCTGTTGGGCGCCCCCCCCCCCCCCGTTCTGCGCCAGCTGTGCCCCTGGCAGCTGTGGGCCCGGCGCTGCGGGGGCGCGGGAGGCTCTGCTGCGCGCGCGCGCCGCAGGTGGCTGCGCTCCTGAGTCCTGGTGCGGGCCGCGCGCCCCCTAGCGGTCTGTGCCTGCAAATGGCTCGCGGCCCGCTAGACCTGGCTCCCGGTTGCGCATGCGCACACTGCTAACACTTGCGCTCTGTCAATCAAGTCTTCCTTACCCCCTCCCACTTCTCTCCCTCCTCCCCTTTTCAGTTCTTTCCTTTCTACCCCTCCCATTTCTCCTCTGCCTCCTCCCCTCTGCTTTTCCTCCTCCCTCTTTTCCCCTCCCCTCCCCTTCCCTCCTCCTTTCTCCCTCCTCCCCCCTCCACCCCCCTCCCCCCCCTTCCTTTCCCTCTCCTTCCATTCCCCTCCCTCTTCCCTCCTAACTCCTCCCTCCTCCTGCCCCCTCTTTCCCACGGCTCCCTCCCTCTCCCTCCGACTGCCCCCTCCCTCTCTCTGCTGTTCCTGTGCTGACCGTTAGAGGTCATCAAGATGGTTTCTAATCCGGCCCCCTTCCCGTGCCTTAGGGTCTCTTCAGGGATGACATCACCTGTTCACCTCCTTGTCTTCAAGGACCACCTCCCGAAGCTACGCTGCTGCCACGGTGCTCGCTGATCACCTCCCCCTGATGGTACCTCGGCCCCCCTTTGGGGAAGTGTAGAACTCCACCTGCCGGGCAGAATCCCCACCCCTGCCGCCCTCCCGGCACCACCCCCAGACCCATTAGCAACTAAAAGACCATTTTAAATGTTAACTGATTAGTTTTAGTTATAATTAATTTACTTAAATTTAATTACTACTTGGGCTTTTCAGTGGGGCCTCTAACCTTTGATCAATTGCAGAGGCCACTAGGAGCTCGGACCCCTGGATGGCACCAGCGTACAAAGCAGCCACTGGCAGAGACCACCCCCCCATGCCCACACCACCAGGACGAGGATGACTGAGGATGAAGAGGACCAGAACCGACCAGCCAGTTCTTCCCTCTTGGCCGAATGTTTAAACCAATGCCCTAGTGAGGGGGCATTGGTCATTAACCCCTGACCTTTGCTATGCTTATGCCTTGATGCTATGAATACTTTTCTATAAGTCTTTACTTGTGTTCACTTGCCAGCGACCTGGAGTGTTTCCCTCCCCAAGGAGTTGTCAGTCTTTCTCCGATGACAACCCCCTTGTTGCCTGTGTGATGTCCTGAATGGAAGGATCCCTTTGGGAACTTCTCAGGAGGGGGACCTGGGCCAAGGGCTCGACCAGCATCTCACTGGCAATTCCAAGGCCCAGGGTGGGCTTCTGGAATGAGCATGTGCCCTGACGCCTGGCTACCGAACTGCCAAGGGCCTCCCCGCCTCTCCCCACCTCTTCTCAGATCTCCCTGTTCTTTCTGGGGAGTGGGGACAAGAAGAGCAGCCTCCCAGGGTTGTTGTGAGTATTGAATGATACAAAACCACCGCAGGCAGGGCTGGGCATAGAGGAGGCGGTCAGCAAATGTCTGTTGAAGAGTTGGGTAGGTCGGTCCCTTCCCAGCCCTGTCACTCTCGCCTCATGCTTCTCGTTTATTCTCCCGCAGCGCTCCAGGCAGCCCCTGTCCGCGGGGCTCTCCTTGAAGCAGGTAGGGGTCCACCGAGATGGGCATTGGGCAGACCTGAGTAGGACCATGAACCTCCCATGTGGTCATGTCCAGAGCACTTTCTACGTTCTATGAGTGTCTTATTTCCGTGTCGTACACACACATGAATGAAGCAGCCACATTTACAGATGAGAACGGGTTTGACATTGATTGGAGGGATTTTAAGAGAGTCTGGGTGGGGGGTTAGGGGTGGGGTGGGGGAAGAAGAGGGGTTAGGAGAAGCAAGTGCCCCCTCCCACAGCACAGGACACGCTCACATTCACAGCAGGGACACTGAGGCTGGAGGAGTGTAAGTGTTCGGTCACATTGTTGGCAAGAGAAGGGGTCAGAGTTGGACCCTGGGTGCCCTTGCGGCCACCCCTTACCTCCCCTGGGCCCAGAGTTGTACTAAGAGCCTTTTGATTTCCAATCAGGCATTTGACAGTGGGATAGCCTGTTTGAAATCCCAGCTGTCAAGCATGGTCTGGGGAGGGTGGGGGGTGGCGGGCATCTGGGTGGCCCTGTGCGGTGCCATGTGCTGGTTCCACCTCTCAATGACTGGTGTGACCTTAAACAAGTCACTTAACTTCTCCAAGCCCCAGTCCCTTTCATGGCTAAATGGGGATTTAAGGGAAAAAAAAAAAAAAAAGCACCTGCATTTATCTACCCCACAGGGCGCTTTTGAAGACCAAGTGATGTAACCACCGTGAAAGTGCTTTGTAAATAGCTGTGGAAATTGCTAGATACTTAACTCCCAGCGTTAGGGCCTCGTTAGTGCCTCGTGCTGCACATACCCAACCCCATTCTCCCTCAGTAATAACGGCACCCAGTAGGTGCTGCGTGTGTTTGCGCTCAATAAATAAATTCCAGAGTAAATAAAAGCAGAATTAATTGAACAAACATTTTCTGGAACACCGACAGTATGCCCAGCACCCCAGGCCTGGTATGTGATCCAAAGACGATGAAAACAGGCTCCTGGAAGCTAATTGGGGTCCTCCTTCGACCCGCACTTTCTTTCGTCCCCTTTTAAGCCAACCAGTTTTGTCCGGACAAGACAAAAACAACTCAGGCGCTTTAGAGAAGCCCGGCTCCATGGAGACAATAGCTCCCGGGCATCTAAAAGGGCCTGATTGGATTATGTGGCAAATAGAAGGTGGAAGGGTGACTTGGAAGGTGACAAATGAAGTGGGCGGAGAGCTGCTTTGAGTTAATCCAGGCTATTAGGAGGGAACCTTTTGTCTTCCAGGGGCTGCCGGGAGCTTTTACCACTGGTTTTTACATCCTTAATGTAAGGACGCATAATTTATGGTCAGTGAAAACCCAGGCCCCGTGAGGTTTGAGTGGGCCTAACGATTGCGCGCGTCCTGCTCCCAATGAGTAATTAGAGAGAACATTATGGCCCCCTTTGTGGTACGCAAAGGCCTTTTGATAACCACGATTCATTTGAACCTCACAACTCCCTGTCCCGACCCGGGGCTGGCCTGCCACCTCCAAGGGGAACAGAGGTCATCAAGGTGTTCTTCCAGGTTGGGGTCCTACGGCACATTTGCACCCCTGTCACCTCTTGGGTAGTGACGGAAGAGAGGTGTCCACGCCTTGGTCTCTCCTGTCTCAGGCCTACCTGTCTCTCCTGGCACTCACTAGTTCTTTTACTCTCAATTCCTAACTTTGCTCTCTCCACAGCCGGGAGCCTCCCAGGCCCCCTCACTGTCCTCCCCTTTCCAGCCACTACAGCCTGTCTCTTTCCTTTTCGCAGCCAAGCTTCTCGAAAGACCTGTCTACACTTGCTGTCTTCCTTCCTCACCTCCAATTTCCTCTTCAACCCACTGCTTCCTGACTTGTTCTGCTCCGTCGAACGACCCTACCTCAGGTAATGACTTTTCTGTCACTTGACTCTGGACACGTTTCCAGCTCACGGACACATGGACACATTTTCATTTCTTGGCCTTCATGTGGCTTTTGGCTCTGGTTCCCTCCTAGGGGCCTCTACGCCTCACAGAATCACCTGCTCCTGGCTTCCCTCATTCTTAGCTTCTCCTTGGACCTGGGGTATCCACAGCTCTCCTGTCTGGGAGCCTGCCTCTTACCGTCTTGCAGGGTTCGAGGCCTGGCCGAACTGCCTGGTGTTGAGGCCTAGGGCTTAGTCAGTTCTTCCAAGCCACTTTTTTCTCAGTTCTGGAATAGCGTTACTACTCTTTACCTGGCGGGTCAGGTGGATGTGTCACAGGTAAGAACCAGACACTAGTCAAGGGACTGGAAATAAGGTCAATAAAATGTTCGTGAGAAAATTGGAGTCCCCGTCCGCTTTTCTGACAGGTTAAGTTCCCACGGGGCGAACCAAAGAGAGTAGAAAGACGTGGGCGGCGGCGGTGAGGTGGGGGAAGCGTAGCAGAGAAACAAAAAGTAAGAAAAGACACACTAGAGGCCCCCCAAAATGGGGAAGAGAACCTTAGAAAAAATACTGAACTTTACGAAAAACCCATCCAGTGAAAGGTTTCCTCTCGGGTCGGGTCTGGCTCAAAGAAAGTAAACAGGAAAAAAGGCTTTAAATTGATTATCCCAGTGACAAATCCCAGGAAGCTTTCAAATCAAATTGCCCCATTTTGGGTTTTTAACTCCTTCTATCAAGTTGAACCTCTTTAGGTCCCGCATCCTGGCTAAGCCCTCCCCCAGCGCCCCCCTCGCTGGTGATTAAGTCCCGAAGGTACGCGAGGCCTTTCAGGGATGAATGGCCCACAGAAAGTGCCCTCCCCGTCCCCCCCAGTGGTGGTTTTCTGTTTTATTCCACTTTCCGCCCTTTCCCCTTAATGAACGCAGGGCTAATCTTGGGCCTTGTCAAGGAAGAGGCCGCGGACGTTAATGAGGTAGCTGCTGGATTCCAATATTCGTCTCATAAGGAGCTCCTCTTTGTCTGGGGAGGAAAAACACACTGGTTATCATAATGAGGTGAGCCGGCATCCGCAGGCAGGGCCGACCAGGGCTGAGGCCACGCTTCTAATTCTGGTGCTGGAGCCCGGGTTTCATGTGCTCCTCATTTAAGGCTTTGCCTCTGTCCCAGTCAGGGGTCCATTGAGCGGGGTTGAAAGTTGAAGGCCGCTTTGGGGAGCCCGCCGCAGATAGGACTGCTTTGCAGAAAGTTCCTTTGTTTGACCCTTACTACACACAGACGTCGCAGGGGTCCTGGCCCTCCGCGCCTGGTGGATTCATTGTCCGAGAAGCCCGGGAATGGAGGGGTGCATGTTTCCTACTAGAGCACGGCCCTGACTTGTTTCAGGACTCACGGATCATGAAAGACTCCTAATCTACCTGTAGGACCCATAGAATTTTCCCAAGGTTGACACTGACCTGGAAAGCGCCATCCTCCTCAAGAAATAGATGGATATTGGTGCCCCTCCCACCCCTCAGCCCCTGGCCTTGGAGTAGTGAGGTTCGGGGTTCACCTTTGCCTCCCACGTACTGCTGCACGTGAACTTCAGAGGCCTGGGGATTTGTCAGGATCACTCAGGGAGTCCAGTGCACAGAGGGGACATGACAACTCAGATCTGGCAGCAGAACCCACAGCCCCTGCTTTTACCTGCTTCATACCTCCTTCCCACATATGTCCTGTGCCCCAGTGGAAGGGCCCCCACCAAGCTTCTGTCCTGATCTTTGAACTCCCCAGAGCCCATCGATATCTTTAGAGCAGGTATTCCCACCCCACTAAGTCTGAAAACTGCCTCTCTATGTCCGAAGTTCTGGGCTTTTCTCCCCCTAAGGCCGATCAAGATCAGATCACTCCCAGTTAAGCATCAGACTGAGCCAGACCTTCAGCCCGATGGAGAACTACAGGAGAAGGGAGGTGATGGGAGCGAGGGGAGGAGGCTCCCGGTGCTCTGTTGGCTAAAGGTTCTCTGGCATCACGGTCTAGAATTCGTGTGCTCTTTTTTTCAAATCCGCGAACCCTACTTGTCAAGCACCTGAACCACGTCCGAGGCTGTCCTAGGGACCCAGAGGTTGCCTGGGTGAGGGGGATGGGTGAGGCTGAGCACCTCTGAAAGTAGGGATCCTACCAAAACCGGCTGGTCTCAACATCCCTCCTTAAGTCCATCCTGGAGGCTCCGGACTTCTATGAAGAGGTGGCTTCCCCAGGTGGAGAAGCAGAGAATGCCTGAAGCCAGGAGACCCCCCCCCCCCCCCGCCCCATCCTGAGTTTCTGTTTTTCTCCTTTTCCTGCTCACCTCTGGTGCCCACCGCCCTCTTCCTCCTCCCATCACCCATTTCCTGATTCGGTCCTCCGGGGGTGCCCTAGGCCAGCCCATTGCTTCTTCTGGGTGCCCCAGCCTCAGCTTGGCACTAAGTGGGGTTCAGTAAGAGTATGTGGGCTGTCTGTTTGGACAGGTGAGTCCGTGAAGGAACCGCCGTACTCGAGACGCTAGGCGGGAGTCTGGGAACCGAGGAGCGTCAGGCAAACGGGAGGAGGCTGGAATTCCGTTCCTCTGAGGGGGGCCTGGGTACCGCCCTGCCCCCAAGCCCCATTTGAGCCGGGCTTTGCTGGCCCTGCCCCTTCACTCACTCAGGCGTCCATCCCGTCATCCAACAGTTGATCCTTACTGAACGAGCCCATGGCCCGGCCCCGGCTCAGCCCCAGCGTCCCTTAGCGTGTCCCTTGATGGCCTCTGCCTCCCCGGGAGGGCTGGCCGGGGGGTTGCTTCTGCTGAGGGCGGCCTCGTGCCGCCGCAGGCGCCGGAGCAGCAGCCTCTGGCTCTGGAGAAGGCCGGCAGAGGGGCTTGGAGGGTAGGCCTGCCTTGGGCCACTTGGCCCTGGCGACCTTTCATTTAAGCCCTGGGGGACACTTGGAGGTGCCCATCTCCAGGGCTCTGCCCCCTCCTGCCCTCTCTGCCTCCCAGAGATCCCACCCCCCATCCCGTAGCTGAGTGCTGACGGCTGCCCTCGCCCCCCTGCCCTACAGCTCAGGACTGATGCGGGGGCGCAGGAATTGCTGTGACGTGTGTGTGCCCCTCGGGCTCCGGCCCCCCGGGTCTCCCTCTTGAGTCGGGGTCTGTGACCCGGACCTCCCTGTCCTGGGGCCAAATGCAGCCCCTGTGCACCAGGCGTTGGCTGGGAACCTCCAGGGAGCTCTGCAGGCTTGCCCTCTGCCCGGTTGCCTACCTGCTCTGCTCTGTCTTGGTGGCCACCTTGACCCACCGGTAGCTCTGCTTGCCACAGTCTGTTGCCTGGCGCGACCCGTCTGCCCCTTCTCTGCACCCAAATCACTGGGCTCCTGGTCCTCTGGGCCTCCGCTGTCCAGCCCTCTGCCTAGCTGGTTGGTTTTCTTTGCTGAGCCCACGCCTGTGGTTACCTGGTCTTGCCTGCTTCCTTGTCCGTCTCCTGCCTGCTTGCCTCTTGGCCTTCTATAGGGTGTAAATGCCCCTTCCCCAGGTTAAGGAGTCCCTTCCCCTGTGTGGCCAGAGAACCGGTCCCCAGGGTGCACGGGACAGGCCCCTGCCGCCACGCCACCTCCCGCAGCCGTCCTCAGATGCCTCCTCCCGTGGGGGTGGGGGGGGGTGGGGGTTCGAAGTGACCGTGGCTGCAGCCAGAACTCTGTCCTGCCCCTCCCCATCCCCCAGGCCCCTCGTCTCGTCCCACGGGGTGTTAGCCACAGTCTGCCCCTGGGAGGACTGGGCTCTGCTGTGCCCCAGGCCTCACGGCCGGTGTGGGGGCTACCAACTGGGCCCGTTGCTTCTTCACCTCTTCGTGTCCCTGCTCATCTCCACGACCCGCCTCCTTCCACCGAAAACCATGCAGCAGGTGAGACTTGGCTCACTGTGTGTGTGAGTGTGTGTGTAGCTCCTCTGAAGTGCCGGCCTTGTCATAACCTTAATCTCCTGCCTCTCCTGCAAGGTCAGCCCTGTCCCCGGCACACCGAAGACCCCGATGGAAGAGGCCAGAACAGCCCCCAGACGACCACCGCTCTGCACCAGGGAGCCCGCCGAGCTGCCTGTCGCAAGTCCCGTGCCTCTCCACTTGCACCCGCGTTGGGGTGAGTGTCTTGCTTTCTTGCGACACCAGAATTTCACTAGTTTCAGTTCACACATCTTGATTCTAGAAGAGACACATTTAGCCTGGGGAGTGGGCCACTACCAAGAACAAATCTTCTGCTCCACCGACCCTGCGGCCTGGCGGGGGTCTGTAAGCCGCCTGGAGCCTCTGGGACCGTGGCCACATGGAGCCGGCACATGTGGGGCCCACCCCGGGGCCGTGGCATGCTGTGGGCCGGGCACGGTAAGTGAGGGGTATCCACAACTCTGACCACGGGCCCCCAGGAACCTGCTCGGGCCTGGCACACAGTAGGTCCCCAGTGCAGCGTGGCTAAGCACAGGAAGGAATTAAAGTACGGTACAGGTACCCTCTCTGGTCTCTGAGGCCCGGCCAGAGGGCCAGCACGGAGACGTGGAAACAGTTTCCTTGCTTGTCTGTCTGTAGAAAACCTTTTTTCCCTGAAATCCAAAGCTGTCAGTCCTCGTGAGTTCTCACACACCAGGCTTTGATAATGTCCTTTAATCACAGAGTTGTTTTTGAGTGAGTTCTTCCCTTGGCCTGTTTTCCTCACCCCTGAAATTGCGACGGGATGGGAATGTTTGTGTCTGTTTAAATAAAATCAGTAATGGTGGGGAAGAAGAAAGCGGAGGATTATAGCCGTCCAGTTCACGCCAGAACGAGTCATTTGTTTATCTGGGCTTTCCTTATTCCAGACGCATGGCTGGAGCCATGGGGGCTCAGGGCTAGGGCTCTGCTGGGGTGCCTGAGACCAGCTTTGTCTTAGGGACTAGAGGGTCTAGCAGGGTTCCCCGGGAGATCCCACGCAGCGACTTGGCCCATGTAGCAGCTGAGCAAGATGGGCAGGAAGAAAGGAAGCTCGGCCGAGGGCACTTTTCCTTTTTCGGATCCCAGGAACTGAGTCTCACAGAGGGGTCTGGGGGTGGGGGCCGTTGGCAGAGTTGGCAAAGCAGGGGGCCGCGCTAGCGAGGCTGACTCTGTCTGAGCCTGCTGTATCTCCCACCTCATGCTCCTGGGGTAGCCCCTGGGCTGATAGACGAGGCCAGTCAGACTCCGGGGTAGTCCGGTGGGAGATGGGAAATGGCCTGGTGAGGCCAACTCGAGCCCACGGAGATTTACGGAGCCTCGGGTGGGTCCCCCAGGGTTCCTGGGCCAGGTGCCAGTGCCCCTCTTGGTCCTCAGGGGTCCCCAGGGTCTGTGAGAGGGCCGGCGATGAGCAGAGCGGGGCGGGGGGCCTCCTCCAGGTGCCGCAGACCCCCAGGGTCTCTCACTCAGATTCCGTAATGCCCTCTCATCGCATGGAGCTTTCAGAGACAGGTCTGCCCTGCCCTTCTCCCCTGAAAGGGAAATGGGTTGCGGATATTACTTTTCCTTAGACCCCATCAGTGTAGGCGATGAGGGGCGGAGGCCTCTGAGCCGAGGGACCGTCTTTGCTTGTTTTTGTTCCCTAGAGAGCCAGTCGGGCTGCCTAGAGGTGGAGAGTGTGTGCCCAGGGCTGAATCCAAGGAGGGGCTCCAGGAAGGCTCTGCCCTGTGATATTTACTCCATAGTTGGCATTTGCTGAGCCGTTAGCAAGCAGGGTGACGTGGCAGAGAGAGAGGCCTAGGAGGGAAGCTTTACACAGGGCAGGATGCAGGTCGGGGGGCGGGGCCCTGGGGGGGTTGAGTTGGGTGTTGTATCTGGAGCTTTCCCAGACAGATCCACAGAGCCAGTTTGAGCCAAGTGCCCATGGTTTCTGGATTCTTCTGGAAGGACATCTCAGCAGGCCCTCCAGGTGGGCTGAGCTGAGGGGCGGAGTCACGGCGAAGGCAGGTGTCCAGCCCACTCCCAGCCTTTGCCAGCCCCTGCCCCTCATCGTCCCCAGCATGGTGGGGTGGTGTCTCTTTGGGCCTGGCTGTATCTCAGGTACACTCGTGAACGTTCCGTCTCAGGCAGAAAACACATTTTTGTGTGTGTCCCGTGTTACTTTGCGTTTTGCATGTCATTAAGCAGAAAATAAAGACTAGATCGAGTGTTCTTCTCAATTAAAGGAGTTAAAACAGTACATCATCAATAATCAGCCTCACAGCCAAACATTCCAGGCATTATTAAGTGTTGAAAGAAATGATCATTTTTGGGAAAGTTCTTTTTGTAGAGGGATTGGCCCACCCTTGAGCAGTTGGGTATGGATTGGAGTCCCAGACAGGCTAGACAGAGGGCAGAGGGCCCTGTCAGTGTGGCGGGAGCGGGTCTCTCTGTCCTGCCTCTAAGTGGATGCTCCGAGGAGGGCACAGATACGTGGGGGAGATGGTGGTCTTGTTTGGAAGCTGGCGGTGCCATCCCACTGGCGTCCCCCTGAATGGGTGGGAAACGGAGCCTAGAACAGAGCTCAGCCTCTGTAGTCCTGGAAGGACACAGAGTGCCCCCTCGGCCGCGCGTCTTCCCACCTGCAGGTTGCTTGCGGGGGGGCTCCCTGCAGCTTTTGGGGCCCCCGACCTCATGCCTCCTGACTTGTGATTCAAACCCCGAATGCATTTCCAAGCACATTTCTCCAAATAATGTCAAAACCTGGCAAGACTTACGGGCAACGGGGTGCATGTGTTTCTTATTCGTTTACATGAAGTAACTTCAATGTGTTTTTTATGAGCAATCTGACTTCCAGAAAGAGAAAAAAAATCGACCCATCTTTAATGAGCTTGCTAATGAATTTTTCCTTGAAAAGAAGGAGGCGGCTTTCCACAGAAGGGGGTGTGGAGAGAGACAAATTAAGGTTCCAAAGGGTTAAAGGGCAGTGGGTGATGGTGAGACCAGCATTGTCAGCTGAATTGAGAAGGCCTGTGGTCCTGGGGCCCCTTCTTTTTAGAAAACCCATGTTTAACACAGTGTGAGTCCATCCCGGGAGGGAGCGGTCCCCTTCCCTCCACGGCTTTAACCCCCGTCCTCTCTCCTAGAGGGGAGAACCAGGAAGCATCGCCTGGTCTCCCATCTAGGGTGTAAGCAGATGGAAAATTCCGGAAAAGAGTTGTATCTTTCCAAACGAGGTCATCTTGAGTGTGGGGTTCCCGTTTTGAAAGGGAGACACGAGTGTGGGCAGGGCAGGAGGGACAGCTCTCTCTAAAGGGCCTGGTTCCCAGGGGAACCAGCCCTGTGTCCTGAGTGGCTTGAGAAGCTGGGCTCTTTAGGGAAGTCTGAGGGACCGGGTGTTGCAGGGGCATGTGAAATGAGTCCCTGTTTCAGAGCTAGGAAAGAGTTCAGAGAGCCCTTGGGGACTCTGTTGGGAGATCTGACCCCAGAGGTGTTCCCCACCAACCCCCTGGTCCCGGCGCCCTGCCCCCTAGCAGGACAGAGCAGCACCAGCAAGAGGGGTCCCAAGTTCAGTTGGACCAAGCGGAAGCAGGTACGGAGGGGGGGCTCCCCAACTGTGCCAGGGTGAGAGACCCATCTTTGAGGAGCCCAAACATTCTGGAATTTCTAGCGCCTTCTTCAGACGCTTGTCCTGTAGTCCCATATCCCAGTCTTCGCTGTGGAAAACAGTGGAAACCACGGCTCTAGCCATGGTTTGGGGAACTGACTGATGAGAAAGTCTGCAGAAAGATCTCTCTTCTCAGCTGCCCCCTCCCCCGAGGCCCGGGCTCATGAGGGTCTGGGGCCGGAGCAGGTGCAGAGGAGCTGGGGCTGGGGTCGGCGGGCCCCTCCCCCCCGGGATGCGGGTGGGAGAGGGGAATTAATCAGGGGAGAGGAGGCTGGGGCGGGGTGTAGCCCCGGGTCTCTTAATTGCTCTCCAATTTCTTTGGGCTTAAAAACAATCCAGATGGAGACTTCTTAAGTCCTCCCAGCCCGGGGGCCGGGGCAGAGGAAGGCTGCCCACCACCTTTGCCTCCTTCTCCGGCAGTGAATAGGGCCTCTGGCAGGGGCTTAAGGAGGAAACTCTTAGCCTGGGAGCTCCCAGGGCCGTTTGAGGCGGAACAAAGGCACAGGCAGAAAGGAATGTGGGGGCGCCCCCCGCGGAGAACAGCCACCTGGGGATAATCGAGGGCTGAGTGCACAGGAGTTTTCCCAGGTCCTGTGAATACATTCTTTCAATAGAAGGTGCCTTTTCTTCAGATGAAAAGGAGAAAAGCTCAGTCACCTTCCCTGTACTGGAGTGTGTGTGTGTGTGTGTGTGTGTGTGTGCGCCCTCTGGGGCCGTGGTGGCCCCTTCCTTGTGTGTGCCTGTGTGTGTGTGTGTGTGTGTGTGTGTGTGTGTGTGTGTCTGTCTTGGGGGCCGCGCCACGCAGCCGAGAGGCCGCACAATGGCATGGTTAGTCAGTCACCCCGCCAGCGCGACCCCAGACATGCTCCTGCTCCCCAGGTCTGGGGCTTCTCTGCATGTGTCTCAGGACGCAGACTGCTTGTGCCTCTGCCCCTAAACCAGAACTGGATCAAACCGGGCCTGATGCCCTTAGAGAACACCGGACGGACAGATGGGGCTGGGGACACAGGACTCCAGGGTGGGAAGGAGGGGAGCGGGAGGAGGGTGCGAGGGGCTGCGGGCTGACCGGTGTCTACCAGCTGGTCAGGCCGCTCCTCCTCCCCTCCCGCTGCCTCCTGCCTTCTCCCCATTCTCCGGGCCCACCTGATGCTGGAGGCAGTCACGAATGGGGGGCCAGTGTCCACACTTAGGATGACGGGGCTCGGCACAGCTCACAGGCCCCGGGGCAGCATCGAGCAAGGGGACCCAGTCAGATGGAGGGCAGAATTTGCGTCAACGTGACCCCCGACTGTCCTGAGGGTTCTGGCCCCTTTGGGGTGACTGAGGCAGAAATCCCAGCCATGAGAGGAAAGGAGTCCTGGTCTCAATCTTGGCCGGAGCCTCTTGCTGCCGGCTTCTGGGCCTCAGTTTCCCCATCTGTAGAATGGGGCAGTAGCCTGTCAACTCTGTATTCTCGAAGGCAGAAGGAGCATAGGATGTCAGTCTGGGAAAGGCAAGGGCCCTGTTTCAACAGAGGGGGCGGTGGGTGGAAGGTGTGTCCAGAGAGGGCCCCCCCTCGCCTCTTGGCTGGAGGAAGGGCGCACCCCCACTACCCGCGACTTGTTCAGTGGAGAAGGTTCTGAGTGGGTGTTCTGGATACGGTCTTTTGGTGACCTGGTTCCAGCCCATGCTCAGCCCCAACATTGGGTGTGACTTTGGATCCTGTCTCTAGCTTTCTGGTCTCAGTTTTCCCATTGTAACATGGGGCAATGCAGGATCACTGTCAGCTGAGGCCCCTGAAGCTCTAGGTTCCTTCCAGGTGCTTCGTTGGTCCTCTGTGGTTGGTTGTTGGTTTGCAAGTCAGGAGATCAGAGATCGCTGGTGCCCTGCTGGCTCACCCCCTCTGCTTTAGAGAGGACACAGAGTAGAGAGGGCTGGTGCCCTTTCTCGGATAGCAGGCCCTGGGTGTGAAACCCACTGCTGCTAGCCACCAGCTTGACTAGCATAGTCATGGGTCAGTCCCCACGGTCAGTTTTCCGTGGACAGGATCCCCACAGTGCTCAAGCCCCAAGCTCGCTCCCAGGGGCTTGCCGGTGTACTCTGGGGCCAGGATGGCATTTTATGGAGCATTTTTTTCCACACGGGTAGGCCGCTGGCCAGGCCTGGAAAACTTTCCTGGGCTGTGGAGTGGTCAGCGTGCCACGAGACGGGCCCTGTGGCGGCAGTCCCAGGAGGATGCGGCTGGCCGTGCCAACCCCTGGGGCTCAGCCCGTGCCCTTTGGTCATGAGACGCTGGGCAACACCTCTTGCCGGTGCCCTCGCCCGCTGAGCTGAGAACTGAAAAAGCCATCAGGATGGCAGCTTCTGGAATAGTGTTGAGTAACCAGGCCCGTGCCAGCTGCCTGTCCCTGACCGAACTTAGAAGCCGCCTTTAGGTAGCCCTTTGTGCTTCGCCTGTGGTTGGTAAATAAATCCCCGGAGCCCTGGGCCGATGCTGTGCCTGGTTATTGCCACTGTGGGCCGCGGCCTTTGTTTCGTGACCTTGGTTGCTAATATAATACCTGGGAGCAGAAATGAGGAATCGAGAAATCGCTAGTCTCAATTAGACGAGCGGCCGCCTTTCCCGAGGCTGCCTCCACCACTCTAGCCATAAACCGTAAACATACACCAAATAGGCCCTAATTCTCTCTAATTGCCCACTCCTGTAGCAGAGAGCGGGTTCCAGGAACAGGCATATGTAAACATCCTCCGTGGTCCGGCCAAGGGAAATTAGAGGGCTGACGGGGGCCGGCGAGAGAGGGGACATGATTTCAAAAGATGTCCCAATTACCGCTCCCATTTTCATAAATGGGTCCGTAATGTCCAGGCCCCCGGTCTTCACAAAGGTACAGGAAATTAGTTTTGCGAAGAGCCTGCGTCTGTAAGGGAAGTTGTGGGAGGGCGGTCTTCACTCAACAGGTAGGAAGCCTGAGATCTGAGGCGAGGCTGATTATTTGTATAAACTACGGGCTCTAGTTCTGGAAATCACCGTTTGATTGAAAATAATCCTTTTGTGTCTCTCCCTGCTCTAAACATCCATAAGTTCTTTGTATCAAAGGCATGCCATGCCAGACCGTTAGGTCCTGTTGGCGCTGGAAAAGGGCCGCTGGCCGCTTTTAAAATCTTGATATGAGGAGTTAGATTTTTCTTTTCTTTTTAAAAAAATATTTAATTTATTTATTTGAGAGTGAGGAAACCCAAGTGGGGAGGAGGGGCGGAGGGAGAAGTAGGCTTCCTGCTGAGCAGGGAGCCTGATGTGGGGCTTGATCCCAGGGCCCCAGGATCATGACCAGAGCCCAAGGCAGATGCTGAACCGTCTGAGCCCTGGAGGCGCCCCCGGAGCTAGACTTGGCTAATCCTGGGAAGCCACTGGGATATTTCTGGGATGTCCACCAGGGCTTCCTGGATCAGGAGCTCAGGGCAGGCATTTAGGAGATGAGATCAAATGCTGGTGGCCGTGGTGTCTCTGGACCTCATAAGGAAACCTTGTGTCTTCCTTGGGCTCCAGACAGTGACTCATCCCTGTGGTTTCCCTGCCACATCTGTTACCCCTCCAGCCCCGCGCTCTGTTATCTTCGATCCTGGCAGACCCAGGGCTGGGCTGCACACAGCTTTGAACTCAGGGTCTGACTTGGCCAGCGCCAGGTCTTTGCAGGCAGCCTGGGTCTGCCTCAGAGTTAATCCAGGACTGTCAGGCGCTCTGGGGGTGGGAGGGGGCACTCATGGAGCCCCGGGGGCAGAAGCAGGAATAAAAACACAGATGCCCCAAGCGACCTGATTTCCTTGGTCCTATTAAACACACCAAAGTACTCCTCCCCCCACCCCCACTCCTACCCCTTGTTCCCACGGGAATTGGCAGGGCGGGGGGAGAGGAGGGCCTGGCTGTGTGTTCAGGGTCTGGAGTCCCAGTGTCCCCTTGGGACTGTGATCGCGAGCAGAGGGCCACCCTAGGTGCTCGCAGGCTCCCAGGGAGGGCTGGAAACGAGCTAAGGTGGTCTCCAGCTCCAGGTAGGGGGCCAGGGCTGGTGTATCACCAGGGTCTGTCTTTGGCTGTCTACCAGCTTACAACTCTTCAGTTAACATTTATTTATTTTTTAGTGACTTTTGTTTTTTTGGTTATAAAATCAACTGATTAGGGGAAAACAGGGTTTGGGAAGCTCGAGGCCGGGGAAGGAAATTTTAGGAGGATTTAGAAGCAAGAGGCGTACCCCGCGGTGTCCCCGCTAAGTCTTGGGGAGGTGTAGACAATGGAGGGCACCCCACAGGGCTTACGGCAGGGCAGGGGGAGCTGCACAGGGCCGCCTCCCTACCTTGGAGCTCCCTGCCTTCGGGCTCTCTGGCCCCACCTCTGGCTGCGCCCTCCCCACACCTCACAGCTGTAGAGACCTCATCGGGCTGACTGCCCTCCGGCTGGGGCTACTCACCCTCCGTAGACTCGACTGCACGTGTGTTTAAAGTCAACTCACTTAGAAAAATCTGTTTTGTTTTGTGTTGTTTTAACAAATAGATTTTTTTTTTTCCTTTTCCTGAGCAGCCTCAGGTTTATAGAAAAAGTGAATGGCCAGGTACAGAGCATTCCTATACCTGTCCCCATCCCCGAGTTTTCCTGTCACTGACAGCTGGAACAGCTGGCGTTGTGTGGCACATGATTAACTGGTCGGCCAGTCGTCGATACGTTGCTGTGGACTGAAGTCCAGCACTTACGCCATCATTCTTTGGGTTCCCTCTTACCTCTCGGACCGTTGGTGTGTTTTGACAGATCTGTAGTAACTTTTTTTTTCTTTTTTTTAAAGATTTTATTTATTTATTTGACAGACAGAGACCACAAGTAGGCAGAGAGGCAGGCAGAGAGAGGGGGAAGCAGGCTCCCTGCTGAGCAGAGAGCCCTAGGTGGGGCTTGATCCCAGGACCTTGGGATCATGACCTGAGCTGAAGGCAGAGGCTTTAACCCACTGAGCCACCCAGGCGCCCCTGAAGCAACTTCTGTTACTGAACTCAATTTTTTTTTTTTTTTTTTAACTTTAAGGCAAATGCTTGAAACATAAGGTTTGATGTGCCTGGACACAGCTTGTCACAGTGCTGACTGAAAGGTGCATGTAATCATTAAAGAGGAGGCATCTCTGCAGGCACCACGGTCTTCTGTCCCCTGACTGTGTGCCCCAGTTTGAGGACACACTGTCCATTCAAGACTCCACAGCCTGTGGTCCCCAGCCTGCTGCTCTAGTCCTACCCACGTTCACGCCCTGCCCTGTCGACTTCGGCCCGAGGACACGCTATGTCTCAGCGCTGCTCTTCCTCCATGGTGGGATGCCCTTCCAGGGAGTCTGCTCTGCACCCTTTTGGTGTTCAGATCAGCTGTCACTCGCGCGCTAAGTTTTTGGCACCTAGTTCCATGCGTCGCACTAAGCCAAGGGCTCTTGGGTCAGGAGTCGCATCCCTGCCTCTGGGCCTGTGTCCGTCCACTCTGCCGCCGCTGAGGCTGGGGTGGGGAGCTTGGTAGGTGAGTGGGCCCGCGAGTGTGTACGGAAAAGAGAAATGCTTGACTTCACCAGTTCCCCCCTTGCTGGGGAGTTGGGGAGTCCCTGCTTTAGTTGGGTGAGTTTCCAACCAGTGACCCTGCGCGCTCTGATTCCAGCTGAAGACCCCATCCGGAATCCTCCACGGAAGGAGAGACCTTCACGCGCCACCCAGCACCCTCCGGCGTTCAAATCGTAAGTTGCTGGGGTGTGGGGGACACATCTGTGGGCTCGTCACTGAGGGTGGGGGGGCTGCTGCCCAGAGCACATGGCCAGGCGAGGCCTGGGTGGGTGGGGCCTGGTGAGCGTTGGCCAAGGGGCCGCTCACGGGGAGGTGGGTGCCCAGTGAGGCAAACTGATCGCAGACCTTGGGCGGGGGGCTTGTGTTGTAAGGCAGGACCCCCAGCCTCCTTGTGTTGTCTCTGTGGCAAAAGAATTCTATAGGCGGCTTCGAGTGCCGGACCCCCAAAGAATTCCTTCTCTCTAGCTCCTCTCCATGAATGGCCCTTTCATTATTGAGTGTCCCTTTGGCTCTTGTGCCCCAGGGCAGACTAGGATGGAAGTGCCCTTGTGAGCTGGGGGGCCCTTCAAAGGGCCGAGGAAAAAACGCGGGCCGAGGGACCAGCCTCTCAAACGGGCTTCCAGCTCCAATGACCTTCGCTCACCCCCTTGAAATGTCTGGAAAACAGAATGGGCAGATTTTCTGTCTTCAAAGTTTCCGGCTAAACCTCTTCAAGTTCTTTATTGTTTGGGACTGAGACACTCAGCAATGGTAATGGGTAGTTTCTTTTGTATTTGCCTTGAAAGGCCAAAATATTTTCATATTGCTACAGACAAAGCCGTCTATTTAGAAATGAACGCCATGTCTGTCGTTCCCGCTGGGGAGACTGTGTACAACGTGTGTGTGTGTGTGTCTCTGTGTACTCTGGGGTCTTGAAACAGGTTTCTCATGGGGATGGCCATTCACTGGGGTCCAGGGGGGGATGCGTCTGCCCTGCCAAGGGGTTCTGGGGAAGCTGGCCCTAATTATATATCTGTCCCGGTTGGTCTAGGACGTGTGAGCCCTGGGGGTGGTGGTGGGGGTGGGGGGCAGGCCGGCTGCACTAACCTTGACTCTGCCTGTGCCTACATCTGCCATGTGTATGTGTTAGGGACTGTGGCTTGTGCCTCGGTGGTCAGCTTGGTGGGAGCAAAGCAGGAGGGTCTGAGATACGGTCGGTGGGTGTTCTGTTTCTCTTACTGGGAGGTCATTTCACGGGTATCTGTTACCTGATCCACATAAGGGCCCGTGGCTGGATGAGTGAAAGCAGGGAGGAGTGCATGAACACATAACCAGGTAAAGAAGGGAGCAAGCCGTGGGGGAGTGCAGTGACCGAGATCCCGTGTGACACGAAGGCCGTTCATCTCTGAGTCAGTGAAGTGTGTAGTCAGTGTGTAAAGAGAGCCACTCGCCAGCCGACACCCAGTCACCACAGACCCAGACATGGTGTGGGTCTAGGTGGGTCATCACACGAGAGGTGTGAGGCAAATAGACAGTCACTGAAGTTTACCAGGAAAACAATAAGATGTAAATAGGAGAGCCGAGGACCCAGGAGTGGAGACGCAGAAGCCAGTAGCCACAGGGCCGTGTCATGCACTTACACACCCTCTAGGAGGCTAGATCTTCTGTGAAGTGCTCTGATCAGGAATGATGGCGATGATAACGCTCCTTCCAGGCGGGAAGAAGCTTCTGGAGGTGATGGGTAGGTTTAGGACAAGGATCTCGATGACAGGTTCATGGTGCGCGCTTCCCTCCGGTCTCACTGGGGTCCTGTACGTGGCTTTTGGTGTGTCAAAGCACAATTAAAATGAAAGAGCCCAAGGAGAAGGTCACTGAAAGGATTGCCCCAGCCCTGGTGAGAATGGGGGGGGGGTCCCATGAAAATGAAACAGGTACGGGGGGGTGAGGGAGCAGGCAGTTGTCGGGGGAGAGAACACGGCTAAAAGTAAACAGTAAATGGATGGGAGAACTAGTGTTTTCTTAAATTAGGGCAGGCACGAGTATATAAGGAGGAGCACATCGGTGATCGCAGACCAGGCGTTACAGCAAGTCTGCAGGGGGCCTCCTGGCAGAGATAGATAAATCAGCAGCCAAGAGTCTGAAGAATAGGTTAAAAAAGAAAAAAATAGAGAGAGAGAGAGAGGACCCAGGACACCAAAGAAGTGAGTTAACTTTTACCAGAAGTTTTCTAACTCCAGGCACACGTAAATGAATAAATACCGAAATAAAAGAAAGCCAAGAAGAGAGCGTGACTGGTGGAAACTCCTGGACCCGGATGGGAGCGTGGTGCGGGGGCTTGTGGTGTCCCCCAGTCCTGGGAGCGGAGTCTGTCCCGGGATAGGATACAAGGGAGAATAAAGTAAAATATCCAAATTAAAATCAAGCATAGAAGGAGAAGGAGCAGGCCCCGAAGTCCAGGAATGGGCGCACACTCCCGCGGGGAGGCGGCGGTGGGACTCGGGGTGCAGGGCTGTCACGCAGCAGAAGTTAGAGGGAGTCGGGTGCCACAAGCCAGGGTGCTGTCCCAAGTAAGACGTCTGTAAATCAGCAAGTAACTCAGGACCCAGAGAAGGCGAGGGGGCAGAGTGAAGGGGAGCCGGGAACGGGGGCAGCAGGGTTGTCCTTCATGTATCTCATCGGGGCCCCGGAGCCCCTGGAGAAGGAAGGCAGGCGAGTGGAGGGGGGAGCAAAGCTGGCATTGGAGGGAAGGACCGCTCTGAGGGTGGCTGGCAACCACCCAGAGAGATGGGGCCAGGGCGAGATCCGTGGGAGGGGGTGGGCTCGAACCATGGACGGTCATAGGTCCGGGCGCTCACATCCATTACTGGTGGAACAAGTAGCTGATAAAGAAAAAGAACAGGAAGGGAGAATGGTCGGAAGGAAGGAGCCACGGAGCCTCAGAGGTCAGGGATGGCCATTTGCAGGAGGCATCAGGATTCAGGGGTCTGCGCGACTGAGTCTCAGAGAGCGAAGGAACGCGAGAAAGGAGAGAGGCAGAGAGACGCAGGAGGACGGGCTGGGGTTGGGGCGGGCGGTGGGCAGTCGATGAGCCGGTACGCAGTTCTGTGTAGACACTCCTGACTCTAGGGGCAAAAGTGTAGTTGCTTAACTACGGAGAAGGCCTGGAGGGATACGTGAGCGCTCCAGGGAAGGGGCCGAAGAGAAAAACAGGTTGATGTTTTCTCAGCGCAGTGAGGAAGGTGTCTGATTTCCAGCAGAGTGAAAAGGGGTGAGAAGGATTGAAACAGTGGGAGGAAAACAAAACAAAACAATCAAGAAGGGGAACAAGTTAAAATTAAAAAAAAAAAAACAACAACTATGAAAAGTAATAAATCAATAGGTCAAACAATGAAGTCTAGGAGAGGGAACTGGCTTAGCACTGATCGTCCACATTCATTCAGATCTGGGGCCCCAGAGTTATATAAATGATAAAAACGTGACCGTCCATAAAGAGACTGACCCACGACCCACGAGAGACAGAGGCCCGCACAGGGGAAGACCACGAGCAGACGGCGTGAGCCCGGAGTTACGACTGATTCAAAACTGGGCTCTGGAGACAGGGAAGTAAATCCTGACCCGAATCACCAGGGCGAGGAATGAATGAACAAAAGGAAGCCTCACGTCCACGGGCGCTGCGAAGGCTCCGGGCGTCACAGATGACGGCTAATCCAATTCTGTGCACCTGAGGTCCATAAATAAAAGAATAAATATTGAAATTAAAGGGTGACAGAAAGAATGAATGGACCCAGGGATGACTGAATTAGATGGACTACCAGGAGAGCACTGCCCTTGGGACTGTCCCTCATCTGACTCTGGGCACCTGAGCACCTCCCCCGCCCGCCCCCCCAAGAGCAAAAAGACCCAGGGACCCAGCCGATGAGGGGAAGAGAGGGGATGAGGGGAAGAGAGGGGAGGAGAGCCGAGGCAGAGGGGAGGACTCCGGAGACGGTCATGGCCGGTGTGTCCGAAAGAGCAGGGTCTGTTAGGATTAGCCATGAGCTCCTCAGTCCTCAAGGTCCATGAGATTGATCAGTCCCTGTTTCTAGAACAAGAGAAGTGGAGGGAGTGGAAAAAGAAGTAAAAGACCAAAAATGGAAGATAATAAACGTGAAAACAACCACAGTGACCAGTGGAGAGTTGGGAGAGCTTGTGTGACGAGCGATTATATATAAGTAGTTCATGGACACGCTCCTTAAATAGATGAATGCGTTACTCCCCTCAGAGCATAAACGAAAAATAAAGGAAATAGCTCGCCCGAGGACGAGGCTGCGCCTTCTCGCACCTCCACGAAATAGATGCAGCGGTGGCTGGAGAGGAGAGAATAAATACCTGCGTGTAGTCGCTGGCTCCGGGCCAGGAAGGGAGCTGGCGGATGGGCGCGGGGCGTGGTGCTTGGTGTGCACCGGGTGGGAGGCTCACCCAGGGGGCTCACCCAGGGGGCTCACCCAGGGGGCTCACCCAGGGGGATGGGGGAGCTGGATTCATCTCCCTGCGGGCAGGAGTGATGGAAAGTCAGGAAGGTGAGATTTGGGAAGCAATAAGAGAAAGGAATTGGGGGAAAAATGCGAGGTGAGCACCTAGCTAAGGGGTGTGAAGTGGGGTCTGCACACCCAAGGCTCGCTCTGCGGAGGACCGCAGAGGAGGAGCTGGAAGCGAGGCGCGAAGGAACGAGGGAGGAGGAGGAGGAAGGAAAGAGGAAGGGGGGAGGCAGGGGTTCCTGGGGCCCGGAGTCCAGCTCGGCACGTGTGCTTGCTGTGCGCACTTGGCCCGCCACGGAGTGCTGGGCTATGTCCTGGCCCCACGGGCCGGTTCCCCTCCTTCCTCCGACCCTCCGTGTCCCCATCCGTAACTTGGGGGGGCCTCAGCTTCCCGCTCGGATGAATCATGGGGTCAGACGCCCACCCGCCTGTGGGCAGTGCCCTGTCCGTAGCCATGGGGAGGCGGCAGGCTCTGGCCGGGGCCTTGCAGAAGGCTGCGTGAGCCAGGGGTGGGGGGCCAGGTGGGGGTCTCAGCCCCTCCCCGGGCTGGGTCACCTGTGAGCGAGGCTCTTTCCGCCAGGGGGCAGCAGAGGGCAAGGGAGCAGGAGGCCCTGGAGCTGCCCCTGGGCTGCAGTGGGGTGTATGGGGGCTGGGGGGAGGAGGCGCCCCGGGCCAGGAGCGCCTGCGGAGGTTGACCCAGGAGCCTCGGGACCCAGGCGCCCAGGGGCGGGTCACCAGAAACCTTGTTCATGAAACCTTCTGGAAGGTGCCCATGCGCCCTCCAGCCTGGTCTCGCGGTGGCCTCTTGCCTTTCTCAGTGCGGGGCAGGTGCGCCTCGGCCCGGGGTGCAGATGTGGTCCCGGGATCCCGGCCCCTTGACATGGCATCCCCAGAGCCCGTTTCAAGGCCTCCCTGTCTTCTCGCCTGTTCTCTGATGTCTTCTGTATTGGGCAGCGATTGCGTTGGGGTGTGCGTTGGGGTTGTCCTCTCTCCTCCTGACCTGCCCTCGGGGCCCCCGGCAGGTCGGGAAGGTCTTGTGTACTGACATCTCTGACCCCGGGGCCTCCGGGGTCTGTCCGGTCTCCTCTCTCTCTGTAGTGGACAGGATTTGTGCAGTTGTGTGTTACGTGCCTGTTTGTCTGCGAAAACTACAACCCAAGTCCCTGTTGACCTCAGTGTCCCTTCGGGACGTGAAACCAAAATTGGATTTGTGACAAGTGCCCTGAGCAGGAGGGACCGCCTAGGTGCCGGGCAGGGAGCACGGGGACACCAGAGGGGCGGGGCCGGGGCGGGGCGAGGGCGGTTCCCGGCACTGGGTGGGGGTACTGCTGCTGGGGGCGGGGGGAGCCATGCTGAAGGTGTACACTAGGGGCAGTGCAGGGGGGCTCAGGATTCATAGCTGTAGAGTTCGAGATAGGACGTGAGGAGGGAGTGAGGGGGACTGGGGCGACTTCCACGCCTCTCGGGTGGCCCGGAATGGAGGATGGCATTGATGCGCCTGGAGCTATCTTCTGTGCCTCCAGGACCACATGCCTGGGCCATGGGAGCAGGGCCACGTGGGCCTAATGCTGGGGCTGCAGGGCTCAGGAATCTGGGGGCTCTGGGCTCTGCCTTAATTGGCTGGAAGCCTGGGGGCCTGCGCTCAGGAAGCCTGAGGCACCTGCTAAACCAGGGACGCCCCCCCCCCCCCCAAAGAGCTTCCCTGACCAGCCCACATGTCACCATGTGCACTAGGGTGGGGCAGGGCAGGGGAACCTTTCTGTGGTTATTTGAAGTCAGTTGAGGTGCAGGAAGGCTTTACAATGTTGGGTGTGCAGGGAGGCGGAGGCGGAGGCGGAGGCCACAGCCAAACGCCTGGAGGAGGCAGAGGAAGAGGAACAGACCTCTGGGGGAGCCTTCTCCCCGTGTCAGAGGGGCTGTGGAGGGGTCCCAGGGGCTGGAAATGAGCCAGTGGGAGAAGCTCCAGGGAGACCCGCGGGTGCCCTGATGGGTGTGTGGTTTGGGATCCAAGCAATTGTTCTTGGGAATGCAGAAGGCGTGAGGGGTGTCAGGTCAGGACCCTCAGAATCTTTGGCCCTTTAGAGTTTTAAATCTGATGTTCTAAGGGTCTCCACTTCTGGGGTGCTGAGATTCAGGACAGGGCTTCCCCCCTGATGCCCCCCACCCCAACAGGGGCTGCAGGAGTCAGAGTGGGGATTCCCGTGGGGCCTCCATTGTTCCCGACCCACCCCCGAGCTCCGAGTTGGGATCTCCGTGCTCCCCTCTAATCAGGGCACATCTTCAGTGTGTTTTTCTTTCTTTTAACTTACTAAAACAAGAGCCAATTTTCTCTCTTGGACTTGGACGTTTGCATGCACTCCGTGCACAAATCCTGCCCCCTTAGACTCCTCTGTGACTCCCAACTCCCTCCTCTGGAAGCTCAGCCCCAGGGCTGGCCTTCCAGAGGCTGGAGGCTGGAGGCCGGAGGCCGGGCCTCAGGGGCAGACAGGCCAAGGCCCCCCTTGTGTTCCTAATGTAAACGGTGTGGATGGCACATGACCTAGAGCAGGAGGTCACCCATCACCCTGCCACGTCACGCCGCTGTCTCTTTCCCCTTCTCATTCTTGTCTGTGGGCATACTTTTTTTAAAAAATGGACATCCTTTTTCTTTTTTTTTTTTAAATAAGCATTCAGTTTTGAAACCTTTATACCTCGCCTTCTTCACCACATATATCCTGCATTTTCCATGCAATGTTTTTTGTCATCAGCGTTTTTCTTTTGTCCATAAAAAAAAAAATCATCGCCTCCCTGGCTGTGTTGCGTCCCATTGAGCGGTTATAGGTCATCATTTGCAATGCCTACTTGCTACTGTGATGTATAACTCATCTTTTTGTTTCTTCCCCTAACGCTCTGAATCCCACCGCGGCGAATGGCTTTGCGCACATCCTCTCTCATTCTTAACGAATTGCTTTCCTTCACCCCGAAATGACCATTGCTTCATGGCATGCCAGTTTCTCCTGCTAGACTGTGAGCCCCTGAAGGGCGAGGAGCTTGCCAGATTGATCTTTGTACCCCCAGTGCCCGCCATGGTGTGGATGCCGCGTGGTGGATGGATGGGTGAAAGCGTGAGTGCTGAATGTGACTGGCTTTTCTGGGGTCGGGCTGCTCGAGTGAAAGGCAGGAGAGTTTGTGTGCGTGTTGACTGATTTCCGAGGGCCTAGAGCATTTTACAATGTCCAGCAATGTATTAGCATTTTGTTAAGATATTGCTAGTTTCTCTCTGTTAAACAGTGCTTTTCTGTCATTTTAACTTGCATTGCTTTGATTACTAATGAAGGTTGAGCATTTTCACGTATCCTTGTTAACCAATTGTATTTTCTCTTCTGTGAACTGTTTGTCCAAGTCCATTGGGTCATGGCTTTCTGGTGAGACTGGTCAAGGACGGATGGGAGGGGCTGTAGTGAGCCCTCTGTCACTGAAGGCATTCAGGGGGCAGGCTGGGCAGACCCTTGATGGGGGTAGTTTAAAGGGGATTCACATAGCAGGTGTGGGGTGGGTCTAGATGGTCTTGGAAGGATGCTTCTTCCTGGAGATGGGGGGTGGGGACATTTTCCATTTGGCAGCCTGACAACATTTAAGATCGCATCCCCTGGGTGGGTTCATGCATTTATGACTTACAAACTATACCGCACCCTCTGGAACGCTCATGGGACAGGAATAGCTCTTTGATCCTCCGAGGTCCAGAGAACCATGCCCAGCATCTCGGGCCATGAGCTGGTGACTTCCCACCAGCCCTGACACCCAGCCCTGTTTCCTGTTGAGGGAGCCAGCCCCCTGGACTGTCATTTACCCCCTCGTAGGGAATCAGGAGGGGCCATCAGCTGTCCTTAGCATTCCCAGTGTCCTGTGATGTGTCAGCAAATGCCCCTGAGTCCTTAGACGGATGGGACATACTGGATCGGGGTTGGTGGAGAACCCTTCAGGTTTTCTTCAACGGGGCGATTAAATTCTGTGATCCAAGGAGCAGGTTGGACCCCATAGTCTTCTTGGGTTTCTGCTCGTGCCCCACCACAAACTAACCTGGGCTCAAAGGCCATCGAGACCATTTGGGGAGGGTATGTCACCCACGGAGGGCTTGCCCTCCCTTCCAGAACGTGCCCTGCTGCTTCCTACCGAGCCCTCTACTACAGCACTGAGCGCTGTTTGCCTGCGTCAGAATGAGTCACGCACCTGTCTGTCCCAGCGTCGAGGCTTGGGAGGCCAGCGGTGACTGCCAGCGTTGATTTAACCCATCCGTCCATTCATCTGCGCACTTGGCCTCCATTTCTTGACCTGGTGCTTGGGCCTCTCCCTTCCCTGAAAGCAAGCCTTTTCATCTTGGGCGGGCTGTGCAGCGCCATGGGCTGTGGTCATGAAGCGAAACACCCTTATTAGAGCTTTCTCCTCCGGGGTCTCTGCTCTGAGCACGTCCCAGCTGGACTCATCTGCCACCGTCACCCACACCGCTTTCTGTCCCCATGGCGCTTTCCCAGGCATCACCCACCGCGGCGGATCCGGGGCCGGGGTCCGAGAGGGCCCCCCGCTGGTGAGCGGAGGAGTCCTCCCCGGGCCGCCCTGCCTGGTGCATGGTCCCTGCCACGAGCTTTGCTTTCAGCCTCCTGCTTCTCCACCAGATGGCAGTGGTTGTAACTCACCCCTTCATTCCTTCATCACTTCATTCCTTCACAGTCCACACCCCATTTTTTCAAGTTAGCTGGTGCTGTACTGGAGCTGGCTCCCAGGGACTCATCCCGATGATCTTCTGGAAGAAAAGACGAGCCCGTCTGCAAGGGGCCGCGTCTTTGTGTCAGCACAAGGCTTGACCCTTGGCTCAGCTCCCCCAACTTCAAGACCCAAGTTCCATGGGAAGCTTGATTGCCCTCCCTGACTCTGTTCCTTACAAAACTAGGTTGATTGGTAATCAGCAAAGTGTGTCCCCAGGTGTTCAGAAATCATAACCTGTGTCCTTAAGAGGCCGGAGTGACGGCTAGGGGGTCTGAGATGGACGGCTGCTTCTGGCTGTGAGCTGGCTTTTAAGTCATTAAGAACCCTGGTCTTGCCCGGTGGTGATCCTAGAGCCATTCCTGTCCCTTTCGAAATTAGTTAATGGTGGGTTCTATTTAGAGAAAATTGGGAGAGATGATTGCACACGGAGGTGACCGGGTTCATGCCCCGTGCGGGGGTCTGCTTGGAATGATCTGTTGGCGGACCTGGGCATCTAACACACGCGGTGCTTCGCAAACCTGGACATGGCCCTGAGTGTTGACGCGGGTCCCCGGCTGGGGGGGACCCCAGCCCCCTTTAGCTCACTGCTGCCCATATGGAACAAGGCAGAAGTCTTGGGGCCTCTGCTTAGAATTCTGCGGTTTATTCATTGCATTGGAGAGAGGGCGTAGTGGGCAAAGCCAGGACCCCGGAGCTGGACAAACGTGTGTGGTTTAAACTGACCGTGACAACTTGAGTCTGTCTTCTGGGGGGACAATGGCACCCACCTCGCAGGGCTGTTGTGAGGATTCTTGTAACCAAGGCTTTGAACTGGGTTTCTGACCAGGCGGTGTGCGTGCCCCCGGGGGGCTGCTGGGGGTGGATGGCAGGCCGAGGAGGGGGTAGCCTGACTCAGCAGGTTAGCAGGAAATCGCTCTGCCAGACGGACAGCGGGCATCGTGGGATGGGGTGCTACGTTGGCGTGATGTCGTGGGTTAGACAGAAGTCATTTTGGCAGGGACCTTTATGTCAGGGGGATGGGGGCCTCTTTGGGCAACACCCTTGCCCCCCTGGGGTACGCGTTCACGCTCGCCTCTGTAAAAGGTTGGAAGCACCCACTGGGTCTAGCCTACCGCTGCGTCTGGCCTGTGGGCGGCACTTAACACACATCCCTCCTTCCGTAAGAGATCTCTCCTTAGCAGGGCCTGCCTCCCCGCCCCGCCTGGCTACCGCCCACCGAAATATATTAGGTACCGGCCATCAAAGACACTGCAACGTCCCCTCTCTCATTTACCAACATTTGGGCTCAAATGCCAGCAGCCCGGGTGCCTAACACAGTACCAAGCCAGTGGTAGGGGTCACCTTCCATTTTTGTTGACTGGACGCATGGGTGAATGGCCAAACCACAAACTGTAACCAAACGCCAGCGGCAGATGTTAAAACCCTTCCTAAGAGCTTCTATTTCACTCCTGATTAACCTGTTAACAATTGTTGTATTGTATCTTACGGACTTCTGTATGACGTGTGTTGTCGGAAAGCCAGGATTCTCGTTTGGGGTGCCGTGTGATGAAACTTCAGCCGTCTGTGTTCTGTGTTACAAATTAGAACCTGACAGACCCCCGTGTGGTGGGGGGGCACCTAGCGAACTGGGCAGGGCTGAGCGAGTCACTTCTCCTCTCTGACCCTCGGTCTCCTTTTCTCTGCTGGGTCACCAGAAAGCTCCTTCCACTGGGTGGTTGTGAGGCCAGGGGCTAGGTCCATTCCAACAGAGCTGATCCAACTCTGGCTCTCATTGGGAATGGTCGAATGCTGAGGGTTGTCTGGAAAGTTCCGAACCTTTGCTGGTTGTGTTTCAGCAGTCAAAGGAACGTGTAAGACAGAGGCTGAGCGGTCTGGTCTGCAAGCAGTTAGCGAGCTGGCCCAGGGCGAATACTGGTTTGATGAATGAGTGACGGCTTTTTTCCTGCCTTGGAGCCTCCCCCTTGTCCCACTTTCCATCCTGACTGCGGCTTCTCACATGGAGGTTGTTGCTGCCTGGGGAGGACTGCTTGGGGCTTTGCTGTACCTGTCGACTCCATGTCTGGGGCGTCTTCTGCAGACGTCTGTGTGTGCCCAAGGTCGAGTCTGCCAGGCAGGAAGAGGGACATCTTCTTCTGCCCTGCGGGGGAAAGGCTTGTGTTCCTTATTTCCTCACACACCCCCCCCCCTTCCCTCTTTCTCTGGCTGGAAGGTGGAGAAGTCAGTCTGCCGTCTGGTCTGGGGGCGGGGCTGTTAGCCGCGCCACCCCACAAGCTTCCTGCTTGACTGGGGTGTGGGCCCAGTTTCTGGATGAGGGAGCTGAGATCAGAGACAGCAGGGGATCAGAGCCAGGCTGAACGGTGCCCTTTGACCCTGGCACCCAAGCTCTCCCAGTGACTGAGGCCAGCCTCTGCTGGCCCGCGTGTTCTTGACCCCTGGCAGGGGTCAATTGTGTTCCAGAGCTCGGTTGGCTCCAAGTGGGACTTGGAAGCTTGGCTGCATTAAATGAGGTTTTAGGAGTCATTTTGGGGCGGAGGGTTATCTCAGGAGACCCCTGAGTTTCTTGCCTGGTCCTTGTCTCCTGCATGAGGGGAGAAGCGTTCTGCCGCCCCGGGTGGGTTGGAGTTCTGCACCCCAGCCTCTCTCCTGCCCCGCCCTCCCCCAGCAGAAGCCGCCCTGGTCCCCCTCTCTTTCTGCCTCCTGCTTGCACAGCCTCGGTGGGCAGGACCTGGCCATTCTTGACGGCCCTCGCAGCTGGCCACCGGGCCACTTCTGTTAGCGTTTTTTTTTTTTTTTTTTAAGATTTTATTTATTTATTTGACAGACAGACAGAACTAGGCAGAGAGGCAGGCAGAGAGAGAGGAGGAAGCAGGCTCCCTGCTGAGCAGAGAGCCCAATGCGGGACTCGATCCCAGGACCCTGAGATCGTGTCCTGAGCCAAAGGCAGAGGCTTTAACCCACTGAGCCACCCAGGCGCCTCTTCTGTTAGCCTTTGACTGTGAGGTCTGGCCTCATGCCAGACCTGCACCTGCCGCCGGGGGCACCAGCACCAGCTCCCCCACCCTCCCCTCCCTTGGGCTTCGCTGTGGGGGCTCGCGCTGGGTCGTTCTTGCCATCTGGCCCGTGGACATCCCACATCCTTGAGAACATGTCTGAGCAGGGTGGGGTGGGGGGGGCCCTGCCTCCAGGCTCCTGAGGGACCCCATGGGAGGGACAGGTAGGTAGGGCCCTCCTCCCAGGGGACTCTGTGTGCAGGTGTCTGCTCCCCAATGGGCCTCAGGCTCCTGGAAGCTTAGGCCTTTGTGTGACCCATTGTTGGTATTCCAACCACCCCTAGAAACGGGCAGGACTGGGTCCCCATTTCCTGGGGGCAGGTGAGATCTATGCTTCTCTGACCCTTCAAGGCACTAGTAGGCGCCTAATAGATGCTCACGGACTGATGAGGCAGGGTTTTTCCTGGGCGGGAAGAACTGAATTGACAGCTAACAGGCGTGTCGAGTCCACACTGTTTCTTTAGGGGGAAAGTGTGTTTTCTTGGCAAAGACTCTTCAGGGCAAATCCCGAGGGCCTCCACGTGTGGTGGGGGTCTCCCCCGCACCGCCCGGGGAAGGTACAGCCCAGAGGAGGGTTCCTCCCGATGGAGATGTCTGTCTTCTGCACATTTTTGGATGTATTTATGTCTAGAATAAAACTTTGTTTGTGCTGTGAACCAGGTGTTTCTGGAAACGTGGCCCTGGGTATCGCCCAGGCCAAGGGAGGCCCTGGTCCTGCCCACACCCTCCCTGGGACTGTGGACGTGTCCCCCTGAGATGTCTTTGTTCCCACTGTGGGTGACAACCTGTAAGGCATGGGCCAAGTCTGAGATGCAGCTGTAGGCACCCCCAAAGAAAGGGGGGATTGGACTCCAGACCTAGGTTCCTTTCATCCACTCTCACCCCCTAAAGCGCGGTGCCTGGGCACAGGTTGAGGGACAGGACTCTCTAGGTTTTGCTCTTTTGAATTCTGGTCCTGGCGCCACCGCTTGCCAGCGTGGTGGCCTTGCGCAGGTCACTGGTACCCCGAGTCTTGGTTTTCCCACCTGTAGAATGGGTGCGGAACAATAGAATCCGCTCAGAGGACGCCGGTGAGCCCCGAGTGCAGAGTGCGCCTTGCTGCATCCCGTATGCTGGTTCCGAGAATCAAGGCCGGGGTTCGAGGCCACTTTTGGGCGTGGATGATTTTTGCTCCCTTGTACCCTGGAAATAGTCACATTTCCCTGGCACGGTTACTGTGGGATTCGATGACATTGTTTCTGTGAAAATAAATGCTTTGTTACCTGGCACACCGGAGGCCTCACCCCTTGTTCTCCGGTGGGCCCTGGGTCTGACCACAGTGCCCTGTGGCCTGTGGGCACTGGTCACCGAAGCCCTGTGCTCCCCAGAACCGTGGCGACCCGAGTGACTGGTGTGTGGTGTGGAGGACGTCAGGGAAGCACCCGGCCGGCTCTGGGAGGCCGGGGGGGAGGGAAGGGTTGGCTTTTAAATACAGAGATTTAACAAGGTTTCGGGGGGTGGCGTGGGTGGGGGAGGTGGGATCAGGGAGAACTTCCAGGAACCCCCAGAGGAGGGACAGGCTGATATTTTAGAGAATATCCAAGTTTAGTTGGCAGTGATTTGGGCAGGAGAGCTGGGTGGTGTTCAGAAAGGCCAAGTGATCTGGAATCCGGGGGTGGTGAGGTAAGGACCTGCAGAGGTCACGGGTGCAGGAAGGTATCAGGTCCTAAGGCTATGCTTCTGGAAGTCTCTGCGGGTGGGGGAGCCCAGAGATGGAGGGGCACTAGCTAGATGGGGGTGGAGCAGGTTCCTGGGTGCGGCAGGGAGCCGGGGGCCTCTCCCTGTGTTGTCCATTGGCGCCCAGTCCCGGGGGCTGCTCTGCTCTCCTCGTCCCCCGGCCTGCCTGTCTGCATGAGAACTCTTGTCAGCCAGTGAGACGGGGAGCGGGCCCCTTCATCTGCACCTGTGTCTCTCTCAGCCTCCGCAGCCACAGGGACACCCTGCACACGTTCCCGCGGGACAGGCCGGACCCAAAGACTCTGGACCAGGGCCGCCCCCTGCGAGCAGGGGCAAGCCCTCCTGGCCTCTCCTTGCGTAGCCACCCGTCCTCTGACTGATGGACTTCACTGATCTGAGGCTCAGACACATGGGCTGGACCCCTGCCCACCCCTCAGGAGCCCTGAGACTTGGGGGAACCGCGGAGCGTTCACTGGCCCACACCTGAGGACACCTACCTCACAGGGTTGTTGTGAGGAGCGAGCCATGTGGTTTGAAAGCGCCTGACCTGGGGCTTGGCACACCCTATTGTGCTCTCAATAAATGTGTTTCTTGCCTTAACAACAGCAGTGATGGGTGTGCTACTAATATGAGGAGGGGGACTGTCGGGGGTCCTGTCTGGCTGGGGTGCTTTCCCCCCCCAGGGTGTGTGGTGGGCGGGGAGGGCGGGGGATCCCATGCTGACCTCCTGTGGCTGATGCGTGTTGGGGTGCACTAACTCGGGTGGGTCCCCCTCCTTCTAATGGTTTATGGGATGCCAGTTTCCTTTCCAGAAAGGAATGTAGCTGGGGAGTGGAGGAAGTCGGAGCGGAGCGCAGTTTGGGGGTCCCTAGAGCCCTCAGGCTGCAGCTCTTCCTCCCCTTCTCCGGCGCTCCTCCCAGGGTCTTGCCGGGGCCAGGCAGAGCCATGGTCCTGCTCGAGCTGACGGTGAGCGTGAGGCCAGCCGGGAGCTGACCTGGGCCGACGCTCACCGCACAGGATGGTTACTGAGCTCAGCGGGACCCAAGGAGGCTGCAGGGGTGGACCCCCAGAAGCAGCCGCTATCCCCACCAGCATGGGCACTGAGCCTGGTGCCCCCGAGACCCAGCTCAGGAAAGTCAGGCTGTTGGCTGAATGGTGACTGAGAGGAGCAAGGGCAAGGGAGCTGTGGACCCAAGTCCCCACCGAGTCCTGGGGTCGGCACACCAGGCTTTGCCAAGGAACAGGTGATCTGGACACGCAACCAGTGGAAAAGGAGAGGCTGACCTCTACCACTGCCGCCATCAACATCAAAAACATCTCCACTGCCACCTCCCTCACCTCATTCTTCCTCCTTTACCTTCTGGCTCCCTCTTCCTTCTTCATCACCTTTTTCCTACCTTCTCTCCCTCCTTCCTCCTCCTCTTCCTCTTTCTTCTCTTCTTCCTCCCCTCTCCTCCTCCCCTCCCCACCCCCACACAGGGAGGTGCCCCAAGAGAACTACAGGAGAGTCACACCATGAATGCATGGGGCTGAGCATGGCCCCTTTGCAGAAAGAAAGAACCACCTTGGTGCCCATGGCCATGTTTCAGCCAAGGAGACTTGACTCCAGTCCCTGATGGAGATGATGACACCCACGGCGCAGAGTATGGGCCAGGAAGCATGGAGACAAGGAGAAGAAGGCTTCCAGAGTGTGTCCCACTGAGATAAGTCCATCCCAGCCAAGATGGGGCCAAGGGGCCAGGAGAGTCCTGCCCATGGTGGACAGACCCCCCAGGTTCTGGTGACGTTCAGATGTCCACGATGGAGGGCCCCCTTGATGTTCCAGAGCCAAGACCACCGCTCCAGCCTCTGATGAAGCTTAGATGTCCATGATGGAGGGTACCCTTGATGTTCCAGAGCCAAGACCGCCACTCCAGCCTCCGATGAAGCTTAGATGTCCATGACAGAGGGCCCCCTTGATGTTCCAGAGCCAAGACCACTGCTCCAGCCTCTGATGAAGCTTAGATGTCCAAGATGAAGGGCCTCCTTGATGTTCCAGAGCCAAGACCACTGCTCCAGCCTCTGATGAAGCTCAGATGTCTGTGAAGAAGGGTCCCTTTGATGTTCCAGAGCTGACACCCCCAGTTGTTGTGATGCTCAGATGCTCAGAGGTCTCTTTGATGTTCCAGAGCTGAGACCCCCAGCTCCAGCCTCGAGTGATGCTCAGATGTCCATGAAGAAAGAGCCCCTTTGATGTTCCAGAACCAAGACCATTGCTCCAGCATCCATTGAAGCTCAGATGTCCACGATGAAGGGCCCCCTTGATGTTCCAGAGCTGAGACCCCAGCTCCAGCCTCTAAAGAAGCTCACATGTCCATATGAAGGTTCCCCATGATGTTCCAGAGCCAAGATCCCAGGTCCAGCCTCTGATGAAGCTCAGATGTCCATGATGAAGGAGACCCTTGATGTTTCAGAGCTGAGACCCCAGCTCCAGCCTCCCATGAAGCTCAGGTGTCCATGATGAAGGGCTTCCTTGATGTTCGAGAGCTGAGACCCCAGCTTCAGCCTCCAGTGAAGATCTTGCATCCAGAATGAGGGTCCTTTTGATAGTCCAGAGCCGAGACTGTATTTCCAGCCTTTGATAAATCTCAGATGTCCATGATGAGTGGCCCCTTGATGTTCTAGAGCCAAGACCTTAGCTCCAGACTTCGATCAATCTCCTGCAGCCAGAAGGAGGGTCTCCTTGATGTTCCAGAGCCGAAACCCCAGTTCGACACTTCAGTGAAACTTGAACATCCAGAATGAGGGTTCCCTTGATGTTCCAGAGCCAAGACCCCACCCAGCTCCAGACTTTGATGACATTTGGGCATCCAGAATGAGGGGTCCCCTTGATGTTCCAGAGCTGAGACTCCAGCCCTTGCCTCTGGTGAAGCTCAGATGTCCATGATCAGTGGCCCCCTTGATGTTTTAGAGCCAAGACCTCAGCTCCAAACTCCATTGTGGCTTGTGCAACCAAAGGAGGGTCCCCTTGATGTTCCAGAGCTGAGATCCCAGTTCCAGCCTTCGATGAAACTTGGGACATCCAGTGTGAGGGGGTCCCATGTTGTTCCAGAGCCAAGACCCCAACTTCAGCCTCTGATGAAGCTCAGATGTCCATGATGAAGGGTCCCCTTGATGTTTCAGAGTTGAAACCTTAGCTCCTGCCTCTGATGAAGCTCAGACATGCAGAACTTGGTGAGAAAGCCTCAAGGCTTTCTTGGACAGGACTTTGCTTGGGCAGGACTAGGTGTGTTGAGACTGGAGATGGCAGAGGGGACTCTGCTCTCCACCCATGGCCTGCAGCTCTCCTCATTACACCAGAGGTAGCATTTGGATCCCATAGGAAGCTGGGTTCCAGATGCATTAGGAAAGATGTGGAGTGGGGACTCCTGGCAGGAGGAAACAGTGTTAGGAAGAGCATGGCAGACGAAATCATGGATTGTGGGTGGCTACTGATGACGAAGCTTGCCCGTGAGAGGGTATCTGTGCAGCAAAGCACTGTTTTATGCCTTGTAGCTGGGCTGGATTCATGGCTGGCTGCACACCAGCCTTGACCCACGGGGCTGCCAAGTTGGCTGGACCCTGGAATGTAACCCAAGCTTGTTTCTGCGGCTTAGCTCCTCTCCCAGGGGAAGGTGCTAAACGCCCACTCGCCAGACCGGCAGGAAGCTGTGACCTTGGGGTTGGTCAGATCTGGTTGCCTCTTTCTAGCAACGGAAGCTCCATTGAGGTTGGGACTAAGACAGGGCCAGGCCATCACGATGGGTTTGAAGACAGCATGGGGGGGTGAGGGGCACCTCCAAGTACATGGGGACATGATGGCAACTTCCCAGATGGAGCTGCCTTATGGGCTAGGACTCTGCTGCAAGGACCTTGATAGCTGTGGTCCTTCAGGAACTCAACTGACACCAGACTGTCTGCTAAGCTGAAGAGACATGACAATGAAAGAGATCAGGCCAAAAACATTGACTTTCTCAGAGCCATGAGAACTCCATGGAGTTGAAGCCATGGAAAAGTGTCAACTTCGGGAGGAGAGAATTCGTGGTCTCTGCATGTGAGGACTCTGAATCTCTAGACCAGGAGATTCTGAGAATTCGGTATCATCAGTCATGCCACCGAGACACCGCTCCAATAACATATCCCAGAAACTGACTTATTTTATGCAGTTGGAGCCTGCCGGAAAAGGGAGCAGCTAGTAAGAGTTCTTGAAAAACACACCCTAACGATGCCAACATCATTTTGGTGCTATTTCCTGGAAATTCATTAGCATTTGGAACTATGCACACAAAAACTTCTTTTATGAGTAACTGGAACTCTAGACTTGGGACGGAGCAGAGGAGAAATGTCATCTTAGGAGACGGCCCTGCCCTACCCCCACCCTCATTTGGCCAAGTTATTTTAGGAGGTTTCCAAGAACAAGCAATTATTAGAATCACTCATTGCTGATTTCCTAGAAGTCCCCACAACAAATTCAAAGCCAAATGCAAACCGGGTGAGCCGGCAGGCTTGCAGCGCTCGTGAGGAAATGTGGAATCTGCTATAAAAAGTCATCTGTTTTGGGGAGTGAGGCTCAGAGTAGGCGTTAGGGGTGGATGGGTAGAAGTTCTGGGTCATCAGGCAGAGCCCCTGATGTAGGGTCGCTTAGAGACTCCTGCACGGCTCCTCCCAGGAAGGTCATCCAGCTCGGGGATGTTTCCCAAGTGTGCTGGGCATGTGCTGGACTCGGGGAGGAGATGAGTTTGACACAGCCCCTGTCCTCCAAGCATGAGAGGCCGGCTTCCAGATGCTACCGTAGTGGCCTCAGTGCAGAAGGCTTCCCTTGCGTCAGGGTTAGATGGCCCTGAGAGGTCTCCCAGTTAGCTCCCCTATTTTCCGGATGGGGCCCAGAGAAAGGTTGCTTCCTTGGTGTCTGTTAAGACCAGTCCTCTCTCTGGAGGTCAACGTTCCCTACCGCAGACTGCCTCTGATTTTACTGAGATTCAGGAAAAGCCCCAAAGGCTGAGTGGGTGGTCCACAGTCAAGCATCAAGAGAGAAGTAGGAAGCCTTGGTACCGGAGCTCCCTCCTCCTCAGGCAGAATGACTGCGGTTGTGACAGCCTCCAGGGGCTCAGCCCCAAGCTCCATGCTAGAAAAGCAGACCAGAGGGAGTGAGGATGCTCTGGGGGTTTCGGGGGGGCATGGGCCAGGAGAAAGCCCGACTAGAAGTCTAGGGAGCCAAGCCCAGTCACAGTTTGCCCCATACCCTCTTCAGGGTCTCAGTTTCCCCATCATTCACTTTGTCCTTCTTTTGCTTGTTGGAGCGGCTGTCGCTGGCCAAACAGATCAGTGACAGGGAGTCTGGGGCTGCTTCCTTCCCCGGAGGGACCCAGTGTGGCCCCAGACTTCACTGACGCTCCTAGCTCAGCTCTTAGAGGAGGCAGGGGGCTACTGTTTTCTCCCCAGGGATGACCATTTTCCCCTTCTCAGTCTTAACCACCAGGTACCATTCTGGAGTAGGGGGCTGGGGTGAGGCAGCGTCAGGTGGGCCCGGAGCAAACTTCCCGCAAGTTGTGCTCGCAGCCAGCCAGCCAGCGAGGGGACAGTGTTCCTAATAGTGTCCTCCGTGTACTTCTCAGGAGACACTTAGGGCTCTAACCCTCTCTGCACTCTGCAGTCACGTGGGGGCTTAGGAGAGGCAGTCCAGTCCCAGTAGCAGCAAAAGCCCCCCTATGGAGACGGGGACCCCCACCCATGGGTGGGTCAGGAGGATAAATGAGCAGGGCACCAGCCGGCCAGCCCAAAGAGTCAGGCCAAATTCAAGCTAAATGTTCTGCAATCAGCAGAGGAGGGGGGACCCCACACCCCAGAGAGGCATTTATTAGGCTGCTTTGGGGGATCTGCATTTCGCAGACAGCCCGCAGCCCTGTAGCTGCCTTCCTGCAGCCGAGGGGCCTCAAACTGGGGTGGGTGTGGGGCGGGCTGGGGGCTGGTAGGGTGTTGTGGAACGTTACCTCTATACCTGCACTTGACAAAGCACTTTATTCGTTTGCTTGGTGTTGGCTGATGGTGGAGTTGAGTGGAAGTGTGCCTGTCGGGGGGCTGGGCGCTCCTGGCGGCACCCCATGTCAAGATGGACGCCCTGGGCTCAGAGGGGGTAGAAGGCCATTCTGGGGATACTCCCATATCCATAGAGGGGGACAGGGGCTTCACCTTCCCGGGACGGGCTGTGTCTCTGATGCCGTGGCTGGGGCCCTCCGTGCCCAGCACTCAGAGGACCACGCTGCTGGGAGGGGAGCCCCCCAGCCCAGTGTGCCCCAGAGCTGACCTTCTGGAATTGGATTCCCAGCCTGGGAGGTGCCTCCCTTCACTTAGAACTGACGGTGACCCCAACCCCAAAGAGTCAGGCTCTAGCCGCCCCCCACCCCCAGCCTTTGCTCACGCCTCCTCTGTGTATGCTGCCTCTAGAGCTTTCCTGCAGCCTGGGACCCTGGTCCAGGAAGTAGTCTGTACCCCTATACCTACCCCAGCTGCTGCCCCAGCCCTCCAGCACAGGTGGGCACTGGGTCAGTGTTGGGGGACTGCCCCAGGTTAGGCTCAGGTGTGGTCCTGGCCCCGGGAGGGCTCAGTGTGCAGAGGGTCCCGGCCTGATTGGGGGGAAGATGTGTGCCCGTGCCTGCTTGTGTGTGCCTGGATAGGTGTGTCTGTGCATGCACGTGCGCGTGTGGGAGTGTGCATGCGTGTGAGGGTCTGTGCTGTGTGTGTGTTTGTGCGCGCGCGCGCACATGGGTGAGAGACAGATGGTGGAGGGTGACTAGAAGGGAGAGACAGATTGGATCTCTCCCTAAGCCCTGCGTGCAGAGTCCCCAACTGCTTTTCCCCCAGACCCACTCCCACCCTTGCCACGTGCCCCCTGAAGATTTGTCCACAGCCCATCTCTGTGTCCGTTTCTGCCACAGCAGGCAGGAGAGTAACAATCTTGGCTCCTGCCCCTTTCCCCCCCCTTTCCCCCCCCCCCCCCCCGTTGACTCTCCCTAGCAATGCTGGTCATACATCCGGGGGATTTTGTCCCCTGTGAGCTGTGACACCCCCTCTTACCAGCTCTGGCCAGCAGACACTCTCGCTTCTGTGTCCGGGCGTGGACCCCTCCCCTCCCGCAGCCCCCCATCTTCTGCCCCTTGGCCAAGGGCTCTAACCAGCTCCTCCATACCAGCCCCTAGACCCTAGCCTCGAGGGCAGCCCACAGGGTAGTTGAGGCATCTCACAGAGGGAGGGACAGGAACTGGTCGAGCGAGGCGCTGCTGGGTCCTCTGCCAGGCCTGCCTTGCCGCCTGCCCTGCCGCCCGGGGCACCTGCCACCCGTGCTGCTGGCCGGGGACCTCAGGACCAGATGGGGCTTCCCAGACCTCGGCGGATACGCCCCGCCCTTGACAGAGCCTCGAACTGGAGCAGAGCCGTGTCCCCGATGCTGCAGGGATGCTGCAGGATCCAGGTCAGTTCCCGCCATGCCTCGCGGCATCCGCGCCTTTACCCTCCAGGTGCTGCCTCCACCGGAGATTCAGTCTGATCGTCGTGACTCGATGAAAAAGTGCCAAGAATGACATTAGACTTTGTGTGTGTGTGTGTCCCCGATGGGTTTGCCGGTGAGCCCGAAAGTGGGAAAAATCAAATGAGCCTTACCAACAGCCCTGAGCTTTTGAGCATTCTGTAGATGGTACGTGTGCTCCGCACGCCCACCGCGTATACATCATAGAGCACGCGGAGGTTATGTCGTTGCAACACTTGGAGCTTGACATTGTTACCGGTTCAGAAATGGCCTGGGGGAGGATAGGGAGGGGGTCCGTGGCTTTTCCAAAATTCCTTGGTGGGGCACGCAGGCAACAAGGCTCACTGAGTCCTGCTCCAGGGCGACCGCTGCTCCTCACCGGCAAGGTTCTCGGCCTTCGTGAGTGTTCTGGAAACTTCACATGTGCATTCTGTTGATGACGTGGGCACGGTGGGGGTGTTGTGAGTGTGGTGGGGGTATCGGGCCAGACGCCGGGCTGGGCTGTGGTTGTAACGGCTCTGGATTCATGTCCCACCTTGGCCTTCAGAAGTTTCCAGGTCCCCCCGGTGGGTCCTGGCTTCCTCCCCCTCAACCTCTGAACTTTCGGGGGGGTGGGCGGTTTCCATGCCACGCATATCTGTCACTGCGGGCTCCCTCATCATGGCTCCTCACCACTGGCATTGTTTCACTGTCACCCGCGACTGCTGGGCCCGAGGCCCGGGCTCGCGTCACCTCCACCTGGCCTCTGTCATCCCGGGCACAGCCTCTCATCTCCATCACTGCGGACCTGGCCATCACCCACCCATCCTCCGCGTCACCTCCATCATCCACGCTTCGGGGCTCCCTCTGGCCGCCAGGGCCTTGTACATGGTAGGCTTTCATTCATTCGTTTGCACATTCGGTGAAGGTCTACTGTGTGCCAGGCCCTGTGCCAGGCATCAAGTAAATGGACATTGCCCTTGGGAGTGCACGCGTCCGGGACACGTACGAGAGCCGGCGGATGACAGAGAGCCTGGGCTCAGGCAGCCTGGGGACGCGGGGCAGAGAAGAGTGAACGTGACCTGGGGGGCTGGGTGGGGGGGGGGAAGGGGATGGGGCGGAGGGTTCAGCCAAGGTCCTGCTGAGTGGGGTCTGGAAGGAGAGGGCACATGGCTCTCTTTCTTCCCTGCTGGTGGCTGACATCTCGGAAATGGCGCCGGGAACCCAGGAGCTCGCCACTTGTCCAAGGGGTCCCTGCTCCTAGGCCCCAGTAGGGCTCCTGCTCTCGACACCCCGTTTTCGGGGTCAGCACCCTGGCCATGCCCTTTGTTGGAGATCACTCAGTTCTACCTACAGCCATTGCTGGTCACTTCGGTCCCTTTCCAGAGGGGACAGTGGCCGCTTCCCTGAGTATCAGATGTCGGCACTCAGAGGGTTAAGAACCAGATTCTGGGCTCTTGCCACCAAAGTGGCTAAGCCCTGGGGTGGTTTCAACGCAGGGTTTCGTGGCCGTGGAGGAGGGGTGGTTGTTGGGGCGGGGAGGGAGTGGGCTGCATGTGTGACTGGCGTTCATGTTTCTGGGGCGAAATCAGGAAATGGCGGACGAGCAGTGCCATGTTTTTGTAAAGCAAAATGTATTCCATTGGAAAAATCTGAGTTCTGCCCTCGGTGCATTGGGGATGTTACGATGTACTTGTGTTCTCCGAAACAGTGGTGGTCCGGGATGGAATTGTTTTGTCTCTCGGCTTTCACGCTTGTGCTTGGCCAAGTGTTGGTTGTCACATACCCACATTGGAAGTTTCTAGGTCTCGGAGAGCCAGAATCTTGGACCTTCGGGTGTCCATGAAGACCCTATGGATGTTTTGGGTGGAGGGAGCATGGGTTTGTGGGGGGGGGGATGGTGACTCAGCGGTCTTAAGGGTCCCCTTCAAAACCGTGGCCTGCCCCCCGTGGTGGAGGGTCTGGGGGTCTTTGGGTGCTACGGCAGGGGTGTCAACGTGGAATTCTACCTTCGGGAGAATGATCTTGTCTAACTTTTAGGATTGTTGGGTGGCCCCTTTCGGTTGGCTTCTGAATCCCAAGGAGTGTGGTGTGTGTGGACTGCCTGGGCCTACCTGGTGCCCTGGGCTCCCTCCCTCACCCCAGTCCGCCCATCCTTTTAGGGGCTCACCACTTTTAGGGGATGAATACCACTCCTGGTTCCTTCCCGAGCTGACGCGTCCTCACCTGTGTGTCCCTCTGAGCCCCTCCCCTCTCCTCGTCCCACTGAGCCTCTGATCCCTCCTGTGCCACATTGGGCCCCTCCTCACTCACCTGTCATGCTGAGCCCCTCCTCCCTCATGTGTCGCATTGAGTGAGTTCCTCCTCACCTGTCACGCTGAGCCCTTCCCCCCCCTCATGTGTCACACGGAGCCCCTCCCCCTCCCCATCACACGGAGCTCCTCCCTGCTTATGTGTTATGCTGAGACCTTCGCCACTCATGTGTCATGCTGAGCCCCACCTCACATGTCACGCTGAGCCCCTCCTTCACCCGTCACTTTGAGCCACTTCTCACTCAACCTGTCACACTGAGCTCCTCCCCCATCGTGTGTCAGATTGAGTTGCTCCTTCCTCCTGTGTGACACTGAGCCTCTGATCCCTCATGTGCCACATTGAGTCATGTCTCACTCTGATGTCACATTGGGCCCTCTCAATCACCTGTCACACTAAGCTCCTCCTCCCACATGTGTCACACTGAGCTCCTCACCCCTCATGTGTCACACTGAGCCCCACCTCACTCATGTGTCATGCTGAGCTCCTCCTCTGTCATGTGTCACACGGAGCCCCTCCTCCCACATGTGTCACGCTGACGCCCTCCTCCCTCATGTGTCACCCTGAGCCCCACCTCACTCGTGTCACGTTGGGCCCTTCCTCACATACCTGTCACACTGGCCCCTCCTCCCATACATGTCATGCAGAGCTCCTCCTCCCTTGTGTCACGCTGAGCCCTTCCTCTCTCTCACGTGTAACGCTGAGCCTCTCGTCACTCACCTGTCACACTGAGCTCCTCCTTTGTCATGCATCACACTGAGCCCCTTCTCCCTCGTGGACCACTCTGACACCCTCCTCCCTCATGGGTGACGCCGAGCCCCTTCTCACTCACATGTCACACTGAGCCTCTCCTCCCACATGTGTCACAGTGAGCATCATGTATCATCCTGAGTTTCTCTTCCCTCACAGGTCACACTTAGCCCCACCTCAGTCATGTGTCACATTGGGCCCCTCCCCCCTCACCTGTCACAGTGAGTTCCTCCTCCCTTGGGTCACCTTGAGACCTCCTCTTTCATATGTCACTGATTCACTCCTCACTCACCTGTCACACCTGACACACTCATGTGTCACATTTGGCTCCTCCTCTGTCATATGTCACCTGGACCCCCTCCTTCCTCATGTGTCCTGCTAACACCCTCCTCCCTCACATGTCACGCTGAGCCCCACCTCACTCACCTGTCACACTGGGCTCCTCATCCCACATGTGTCACACGGAGTCCCTCCTGCCTCACATGTCACACTTAGCCCCATCTCACTCACATGTCACATTGGGTCCCTCCTCCCTCACCTGTCACAGTGAGTTCCGCCTCCCTGTGTCACTCTGAGCCCCTCCTCCCTCTTGTGTCACACTGACTCACTCCTCACTCACCTGTGACAGAGCTCCTCCCCTCTCATGTGTCACATTTGGCTCCTCTGTCGTAAGTCATGTGGACCCCCTTCTTCCTCACGTGTCCCACTAACCCTCCTCCCTCATGTGTCACGCTGAGCCCCACCTCACTCACCTGTCACACTGGGCTTCTCCCACACATGTCACACTGAGTTCCTCCTCATCACATGTCACATTGAGTTTCTTTTCCCTCATGTGTCACTCTGATGCCCTCCTCCCTCATGTGTGATGTAAGCCCCTCCTCACTCGCCTGTCACAGATTCCATCCCACATGTGTGACACTTCACCACTCTGCCCTCATGTGTCACGCTAAGTCACTCGTCCCTCACGTATCACACTGACCTCCTCCTCTGTCATGTGCCACACAGAGCCCCTCCTCCCTCATGTGTCACACTGACACCTTCCTCATGTGTCACCTTGAGCTCCTCGTCTGCCATATGTCACACTAAGTCCTTCCTCCCTCATGTGTCATGCTGACACCCTTCTCATATGTCATGTTGAACCCCACCTCACTCACGTGTCATATTGGGCCCCTCATCCCTCATGTGTCACAGTGAGTTCTTCCCCCCTTGTGTCACGCTGAGCTCCTCCCCCCTCATGTGTCACACTGAGCTCCTCTTCTGTCACGTGTCACACCAAGCCCCTCTTCCCTCCTGTGTCACACTGAACCCCTCCTCACTCACTGTCACACTGACTCTGCTCACTCTCCCGTCTCACTAGGATCTCCCCCCTCATGTTTCACTCGGAGCCCTTCCTCTGTTGTCGCGTGTCACACAGAGCCCCTCCTCTCTCTCGTATGACACTGAGCTCCCACCTCATGTGTCATGTTGAGCCACTCTTCACTCACATGTCACACTGACACTCTCCTCCCACATGTGTCACACTGAGCCCCTCCTCCCTCACGTGTCACACTGAGTTCCTCCTTGTGTGTCATACTGAGTTCCTACTTCTTCATGTGTCACACCGAACCTTTCCTCTCTCTTGTGTTACACAGAGCCCCTCCTCCCTCACATGTCTTAGTGAGACATGTCTCAGTCATCTGTGACATAAAATCCTTCTCTTTCACGTGTCACACTGAGCCCCTGGTCCTTCACATGTCACACTGACTCACTCCTTACTCACCTGTCACACTGAGCTCCTCTTCTTTCCTATGTCACACTGAGCCTCTACCTCATGTGTCATATTGAGCTACTCCTCATGTCACACGGACGCTCTCCTCCCACATGGGTCACGCTGAGTCCCTCTTCCCTATGTGTCACAGTGAGCCCCTCCTCATTCACCTGTGGCAGATTCCCTCCTCCCACTGTGTGACACTTAGCCCCTCCTCCCTCACATGTCACATTGACCCTCCCACATGTCACACTGAGCCCCACCTCCTTCACATGTCATGGTGACACCCTCCTCCCTCAGGTATGGTGCTGAGCCTCTCCTCCCTCACATGTCACCAGAGCCACTTCTCACTCACCTGTTACACGGAAGCCCTCCCTGTTCATGGGCACACTGAGCTCCTCCCCTCTCATGTGTCACATTGAGACACATCTCACTTGTCACACTAAGCCCCTCTCCCTTATGTGTCACGTGGAGTCCTTCCTTGCTCATGTGTCTTATTGAGTCCCTCTTCACATGTCACATTGAACCTGCCCCCTCGTGTGTCACACAGAGCCTTTTCTTACTCATGTGTCACATTGGGACATATCTCACTCCCTTGTCACACAAAACCCTTCATATGTCACATGGAACCCTCCATCCCTTATGTGCCACACTGGGACACTCCTTCCACATGTGTCACATGGAGCCCCTCCTCCCTCACATGTCATGCTGAGCCCCTACCTCATGTGTCACATTGAGCCATTCCTCACCAGTCACACTGCTCTCGCATGTGTCCCAGAGTCTCTCCTCCCTTATGTGTCATAATGAATCCCTCCTCGCTCACCTGTCACAGATTCCCTCCTCTCACATATGTGACACTTAGCCCCTCTGCCCTCATGTGTCGCACTGAGCCCCTCCTCCCTCAGGGCCACACTGAGTTCCTCCTCCCTCATGTGTCACACTGAACCTCTCCTCTGTCCTGTGTCACATGTAGTCCTTCCTAACTCACCTGTCACACTGAGCCCCTCCTCACTCACATGTCACACTGAGCCCACCCCCCTCATGTGTCACCCAGAGCCCCTCCCCCATCATGTGTCCCATTGAGACACCTCTCGCTCACCTGTCACCCAGAGGCCCTCCTCCCTCGAGTGTCAGGCTGAGTTCTCCTCCCTCACGTGTCCCATGGAGCCCCTCCTCCCTCACCTGTCACACTGAGTCCCCTCCCAATGTGTCACACCGAGTCGCTCCTCCCTCAGGTGCACTCTGAGCCCTTCCCTACCTCCTTGCCCTTCCCCCTCGGCCCTGGCCTGTTGTCTTTGCCTCCCCTGCTGACTCAGGTTCCATGCAGGACAGCGGGTGACCCGCACCAAGCCCCTGTGCTCCTGGAGTCACTCACCCATCAGCCAGAGCGCAGCCAGCCAAGGGAGACCCATGGTGTGGTGGGGCGGACAGAGGCCCTGGCCACAGCAGGAAGCCACCGGGGCAGGTCATGAGAGGCCATGGCTCTCCCCCACCCCCTCCTCTCCACGCCCCTCCTCCTGCCTTTTCACCCCCCTCCCCAGTCCTTCACGGCGTTCGGAGGGCTAGCTGGGTTCTGGCAGGCCTGCCTGATGAGCCGGGCCGCGGCAGGTGTCCGGCGCGTCCTGTGCCTCTGTTGGTGGAAGGCACCGGAGCCGGACAAGACACGCGCAAGACCGAAGCCCCCTCTTGGCAGGACTCGGTCTCGGCCTCTCAGGGATGCTCCAAGAAGCGGGCAGTGTGCCACCAGGGGTAGGCAGGTAGTTCTCCAGCGCCCCTGCACCCCAGCTTTCTGAGGCCCGGAATCTGCATGTTCGACCAGCTGTCTCGGTGACTCTGGTGGGTGGCCTGAGGCCTCACTGTGAGGAATGGCCTTTTGGAAGTGGTCAGCACCCGGTGCTCCTCATCGTCCCTGCTCTTGACTGCTCTGATCAGAGGGGCCCCCGGCCCGAGCTCTGCCATCTCCCTGGGGCCTCTCTCTTCCAGGGCTGGTTTTTGCTGCCTTTGGGCCGCGCTAAACTCCCCCTGGCCTGGCTTCCGGCCGCCCGGGGGTCCGTGAGAAATCCTACGGGGAAGGTGTTTCTGAAATGTATCCTCTGTTCTGGAAGAAGACCCAGGACAGGGGTCAGGACGAGGGTCCCTGTTTGGGTCCGAGATCCCCCCTGGTGGGGCTGCCCACCGGCCCAGCCTCAGGGCCCGTGGGGTGTGGAGGGCGGGACCGGGCTGTCTTTCTCTTCTTACTGTGGGAGCAGCGTGGGGGCTGCTGGCTGAGCTCCTGTCACCCGCATCCGAGGCCCCGCATCCGACCTGTGGCCGCCCGCAGGAGGGGCGCGTGCATCTGGCCCCGAGTGGTGAGTAGCCGTCCGTGTGCGCGGTTGCGTGTTTGGGAAACGGGCCCGGCACGAGCCAGGCCTGATGGCTGGAGCGCTTGGGTGTGGGGGTGGTGGGCAGGGAAGGGAGGGGGCAAGAGGGGTTGATTGCCTTCCGTGGGGTGGACCCCGGGGCTACTCCGGTCCTGGTGCTGCCGGAGCTCGCTGGGTGATCCGGGCTGGTGGGATTTGGGCACATTTAGGCAGGACATGGCGCAGGCCTGGTGCCCAAGTACTGGGGACCCGTTGTCCACAGCTACTCTGATGCCTGTCATTTCCCTTGTCTGCAGGGTCTGCGACGTCATAACCCACCCACCCCAGTTGTCACCTAATACTAACTTTCTTTTCCTTTTTGTTTTTCTGTTTTCTGGTTTTTGTTTTTTTCCCCAGGAGGAAAACGGTTTGTATTCTGTGTTGTTGTTTATTTTTTAAACTCTTTTTTAAACTCCCAAAAGTTTTGCTCTGTCAGTAGCTCTCTGAGGCCCTGGGAGCTGCCCCTCTTGTCTGTAAGTGGGCATAAAGTCTCATCGTTTGGGATTGCAGCTGGGGACACAGTGAGGCAGGGACACTGCTGTCGGCTGGCGCGGGAGGCGGAGGCCTCTCCTGCTAGTCCCTGTGCGTGTGCGTGCATACATGTACCCTGGTGGGCATCTGCCCCTCCTCTGTACAGGAGGGCTGATGGGTGACAAGCTCTCTGTTTGGCCCCCCATGTTCTCGGCAGGACTTGAGTCTTAGGCCCATGAAGGATCATCCCTCCACACCCCAGGCCCCCAGAGCAGCCCCTACCCAGCAGGCATGCAGTTTGCCTGCAGGGTTCCAGCCTCTGGGACCCCCTAGGGGTGGCCTGAGTTGGGGGGCCAGTGCTGGGGGTGACTCCCCACAGTGACCCCAGGCTGTGTCCCATGGCTGTTCACCACCGGGGAATTTGAGAGCCCCCAGAAGTGCCATCTGGGCCCTTGGATGTGGCCCCTCAAACTCCTTTGTCTTCCCTTGTTCCCCATTCGATGATAGGCAATGGGCCTGAGATGAGCAGCCATTAGCCAGGGCCACCTACAAGTCAGGGTCAGGGCCACTAAGGGAGACTGGGGTCCGGGAGCTGAGCCTTTGATCTTGACCCTTAGGACCCACTTGTGGCCTCCAGGAGCTGCGGTAAGGGGCGGGTGCTAGGCGGGCAGGCGGATGTGGTGGCCTGGCTCTTAGAGCTGCCAGGCTGTCAGCCCTCAGTGGGCCTGGTTCTGGCACCATGGTAGACACGCATGGTGGGTGTGGCAAGGGTGGAGTGGCCCCTGGTGACAGAGCAGAGGCCACTGGGGAGGGTCCCCAGTCCTGGCTCTGTTCCTGATGCTTCTACAGCCACCAGCAGGTTCCCTGGGGTGAAGGGTTGGGGGACCAGAACCCTGAGTGCCGCTGTGCTGACCACTTTCTTTGTGAGTCCTGTGGGGTCCAGTGGCAGATGAGGAAACTGAAGCCAGCCAGCAGGGGCCCGGGTGGGGGTGGGTCTGAGCCCCCCTGGCTTTGCACTTGGGGATCCTGACCATGGTCTCTTGGTGCTGCTATCAGGGGTAGAGGCCTCAGTTAGATGGAGGGGGGAGTTGTTGTCCCCCAGGGACCAGTGAGGGCACAACACATGAGCCTGCTGTGCGGCTACAGAGCCTGTAGAACTCTGAGGACCGGTGGGGGCCATGGTTTTCCGTAGGATGGTGTGAGGAGGGGAGGGCCAGTAAGGGAGCTGGGTGGGGTGTCAGGCTCCTGCAGAGCCCCTGACCTTTGAACCTGAGATCTGCTTGGTGATCTCATGGTGCCACGGTCGGGGGCAGAGTGAGGGGCAGAGTCAGGGGCTGAGTGGGAGTCAGAGTGGGGAGCAGAGTCAGGGCTGAGTGGGGGTCAGAGTGAGGGGCAGAGTCAGGGCTGAGTGGGAGTCAGAGTGGGGAGCAGAGTCAGGGCTGAGTGGGGGTCAGAGTGGGGAGCAGAGACGGGGGGCAGAGTCAAGGGCAGACCTGGTCGGAGGGGGGTGTGGGGTGTTGTGTGAGGGCCCAGACTCCCGCCCCTAGGTGAGGGTCCTGGTCGTGCAGGGAGTGGTCCGGGTCCTTCCACCATGCCCCAGGTTCCCAGTGTGGAGGGTGGGGGGCTGCTGCTGGATTGGTGACGCTGAGGCCAGGCAGGGGGCCCTCAGGCTGAAGGTGCTGGACCATGGGTTGATGGGCCCTGAGTGCATGCGTGTCACCCTCCCTCTGCCTGCATCCCCCCAGGGAGCCCCCTCCCCTCTCCAGGGCAGTATGCCCCCTTCTCAGCAGCCATTTTGCCATTTTCAGGGCAGTGTGACCTTGGCCTCCCCTGGGGATGGTAGAGGGGGGATTGTTTGAAGCTGGGGCTCCTGTTCCCAGACCCTCCACGTTAGGGGGCAGAGAACAGCTTGCCCAGCCAGCAAGTCCTGAGTGGGAGTGAGGCCCAGGCCAGAGGTGAGACTTGACCCTCGGGAGGAGGCAGCTCCCAGTGTCCTCCTGCCCCGCCCATCCCAGCTGGTGTTGGAAGGCGAGCCCAGCCCCCCCTCCACTTGCCTCCCTCATCCATGCTGCCCTCCTGCCCTCCACCATCTACCTTCCGAACAAACCACAGAGTCACATCATCTTTTATTTTGCTTTATTTTGGGGGTAGGGAAGGCAAGGGGGTGGGAAAGCAGGGGGGGTCTCCTCCCCGTGGCAGAGAGCGGTGGTCTGGTAGGAAGTGGCTCAGCACAGTCCGGTGGGTGTCTGGGGCCTTCCTCAGTCTCTCTTGGAACCCTCTCCCCTGTCGTGGACCTCCGGGTCCCTGTGCTGTCAGTGTTGGGAGGGGAGAGGGAGCCCTGCCAAGTGAGGCTGCCCCGCTCAGTGTCCAGGGGAGTCATGGGGACTCTGGAGAACGCGAATCCGGTGAGTACTGGTACGTCGGACGCTCCGTGGAGAGGCGCTGTCCAGGTAAGGGCAGAGCTCAGGGCCAGGCAGAGTCGGGGTCGAGGGAGCTGAACCAGAGGGTGGGGGTGGGCTTGCTTGGCAGGGGGTGGGTGCGGGCGGTGCCACAACGCTCCACGAGGTGTGAGCGGGGTGGGGGGCGGGGGCGGGGGGGCGGGAGCCCAGGGGGAGCAGGAGCACCGGTGGTGGAGGTAGAAGTCAGTGGAGCACCCGAGGTCAGTGTCCCAGGATGGCACGTGGTGGCCACTCGTCACTCCGGGCGGGCGGGGAGGGGGGTCCCCGGCACCTGCTTGCTTGGCTGCGTCTGCTCTGCCTGATCCTTCACCTGGCCTTGGGGCATGGGGTCATCCGCTGCTCACCACTGCGCTCTCCCTCACGGATCGCACTCCCAGCTGCAAGCCTGGGACCTGGGCAGTTAAGACGGGACTGTGGTTGTGTAGCCCTGAGCTGGCTCTGGGTCTCTGATGGTCGGACAGTCCCTTGTTAGCACAGATGATGTTGCTGGTTGATGAGTTGAAGAAATTTTTGCCCTTCACAAGTGGGTTCCCCTTGGGTCGGGAGTGGCAGGAAGGAGGCGGGAGGTCTGAGCGAAGCGGGCCGAGGCCGAGGCACGGGGAGGCGGGAAGGAGAGGCCGAGGTCGGTCGTGGGGGGCAGAGGAGAGCCCCGGAGGCGCCTCACTGGGGGCTCGCCTGGTCCTTGCCGCCGCGGGGCAGCTCTCGCAGCCTGGCTTCGGCCTCCGGGCCGGGGGCCGGGGGCGCGCCGGCGTAGATGGCGGTCAGAAAGCCGATCAGGGCCCTGGCCGCCAGCTCCTGGGAGATGGGGTCGGCCAGGCCGGCGGTGCCGCGGCCGCGGGGTGGGTGTCGGCTCAGGAAGGCCAGGACATCGGAGGGCTCGGGGAGGCCCAGGCGGGGCAGCAGGGCCGCCCTCACGTCGCTGTCCCGCTCGTCCTGCGAGGTGTCTTGCAGGCCGTCGTGCAGGCCGCGCTGACGGCAACGTTGCAGGTCGCCTTGCAGGGCTCCTCGCAAGACGACATCGTCATCCGCCGCGACGTGCAGCTCCCGGGGGCGGGCTCCCCGCGGGGGGGCGCGGGCCGCGTCCAGGTGGCCCACGTGGACGCCGAAGAAGTCGCACAGCAGCAGCCAGAAGCCGGGGCTCATTTGCAGGCCCCGGCGGCTCAGGGGCAGCAGCGCGCCTTGCTGCGCGCAGCCGGGGTGCGGGAGCAGCGCGGCCAGCTCGTGCGCCGGGACGGCGCTGGGGCCCGCGGGCGGGGGCGCCGGGGCGAGGAGCTGCGCCAGGGTGGCGGCCAGGCCGCTGCCGGGGGCGAGGAGCGCGGACGCCTGGCCGAGGCGCAGCCAGCGTCGGGGTGGGGCGCGGGCGCGCGCGGGCGGCGCCAGACGCCGCTTGAGCTTGAGCAGCACGAGGAGCGCGGCCACGGCCAGGGTGTCCTTCCAGAACAGGAGGCCGCGGAAGAAGTGCAGGACCACGGCTCGGATCTGGGCCACGCTGACGTGGGCCAGGACGCTGTGCAGGATTTGGTCGATGGGGATCCGAGCCAGGAACTCCTGCTGGAGGTTCCGCCTGCTCGGGGGACCCTGGGCGGGGGTGTCCTCCGCCTCCTCGTCCTCTGTGGAATCCAGGGACCGAGCCCCCGGGGACCCTCCCGGGCTGAATGGTGACCTGGTGCGGGCCCCGCGGCCCAGGTTTCTCGGGGGCGGCAGGCGGCGGCCGCCGTCCTGGGCCGGCCGCTCCATGACGTCGAAGTTGAAGTGGGAGAAGAAGAAGACCCAATGCCCGGGGAGAAGTACGGTGAGCCTGTCATTATTCAGAGAGGCTAGATCCTCTGTGTTGAGAAGGATCATGATGGGCTCCTCGGTGTTCTCCAGGTAGCGGCACCACACCATGAAGGCAGCCCTTATTGGAAGAATCTTCATCTCCAGTTGAGAGTAGTCGGTTTCGATAGGCGAGATACTGCGGGAGTAGAAGGCGCAGGACACCCTCCTGCCGGTCTGGTCGTCTCTCTGGCTCAGGGACGCGTGCAGAGCCGTCTTGGTGACACCCGTCTCCAAGTAGAAGGGGTTCTGCGGCTTGGGGTGGTGCAGGAGGGGCGCCCTGCGGACAGCCCGCTTCAGGCAGTTGAAGGCCCCCTGCTCGTCGTCCCCCCAGGAGAAGGCGTCCTCCGTGAGCAGCAGGCGCGCCAGGGGCTCTATGATGATGTGGAAGCGCTCCACGAAGTGCTGGTAGGGCAGGATGAACTCAATCAGGTGTCGCAGGGACTTCTTGGAGCCCGGGGTGGGGTAGCCCGTCACGGTGTTCACGATGCTTTTGTTGAGCCTCACCCCTTTGGGGGTTATGACGAATCCCAGGAACTCGACGGTGTGCCGGTGGAACTGGCTCCGGTCCAGCGAGCAGTAGACGTGGTGGTGTCGGAAGCGGACCAGGACTTGGCGCACATGTTGGAAGTGCTCCTCCTGGCTCATGGAGTAGACCAGGACGTCCCGGCCGTAGGAGAGCACAAAGTAGCTGAGCATGTCCTTTAGGATAAAGTGGAGCACGTTCTGAGGGATGGTCGGGTCTGAGGATAGCGGGAAGGGCCGGTAGCTCTTCATCTCTTGGGGCTCAAACCCGAATGCTGCTTTCCATACATCCTCTGCTTGGTTTATGTTCATGCCCTCCTCCACGACGGTCCCCCGCAGCTCCAGCTTTGTGAACCACGTAGCTCCGTGTAACTGGTCGAATAGTTCTGGGATCACCTGTACGTAGTCTTGTCTGTTAGTCAGCATGCTGTCTGGGTTCCAGCTTTCGTCCCGCGGCCTGGCGCTGTTTTGCATCCCGGCACCCACAGGTTCCCACGGCGCGATGGAGGGACACTCGTAGAAGGTCTCGCTGTGATCACTGTCTCCAGCCTGCTGAAGCTCAGAGGGCTCTGATTCAGAAAGATCATCGGATCCGTCTGAGCTTGGCTGGTCGGAAGTCTCATCATCTGCTTCCTTCGGGTTAAACACGTCGGCCAGGTCGGAGTACAGGGGCGGCAGTCCGGGCAGCAGGCTGATGGCATGTCTTTCTAGCGCGATGCATGGTGGGGGCGGGCGGAAGCACTTCTGCAGGCAGTAGGGAGAGTGGAAGGTACAGCGGCCTTGGATCCAGTCGACCTCGGGGGTGTGGAGCCGGAGCCAGTCGATGCCTAGGATGACGGAGAAGTTGGGGGACGGGACGATGTCGAATTCAATGGACTCCTGGTGGTTCTGATGGATGCACACCAGGGGCTCCGTGTAGAGCCAGACAGGTTCGTCGCCGATCAGCGAGCCGTCCACGCCTTGGACCATCTTCGGGTGGGGCTTCTCGTAGAGCTCCACGTAGTGCTCCTGGGCAAACTTCTCATCCATGAAGCTGCCGCCCGCCCCTGAGTCCACCAGGGCCTGGACCGCGACGCTGTGGTAGGGGTTCACCCTGACCAGGAGCAGCAGGAAGAGGTGGTCGCGGTTGACGGTGGGCCGGGCTTGGCACGGCATCCAGTTGCTGACCATCCATCTCTCTGGGGCAGGTGAGTCGATCCAGGTCAGGTTCCGTGGGCGGGCCTCTGGGGGCAGCCTGAGCATGGCCCTTCTCTCCGCCAGCTTCTCCTCTATCTGCAGGACGAGCACGATCAGGCTGTCCAGCGAGTCGGGCTGCGGGACCCGGAACAGGTAGTGCCTGATCTCCTCGTTGAGGCCCTGGCACAGGTGAGCCTGCAGGACCTCGTCCGACCAGCCCAAGGTGGGTACCAGGCCCCGGAACTCATTGATGTACTCGATGGCAGGGCGGCTCCCCTGCCTGATGTTGAACATGGCGTCTTCGGCCACACGCAGCGCCTGTCGGTACTCGAACATACCTGACATGGCCTCCAGGAAGGCCGGGAAGTCGTCAATCAGGGGGCTGTCTTCCTCCACCAGGGCTTTGGCCCATTCTAAGGCCATGCCCGAGAGGTGGCACATGACGTACCCCACTCGCAGGCGGTCGTTGTAGAACATGCGTGGGTAGCTTTGCAGGATCAGCTGGCAGAGCACGATGAACTCGTGGTATTCTCTGCGGTCGCCGGAGAATTTGGATGGGACGGGGAGTCGGCCCGCACTGATCCCCTCCATCAAGATCTCTTCTGCTACCCTTTGTTGCTCTCTGAGGTCTTGCATGCGGAGGTACAGAGAGATGATGGATCTCACCGTGGCCATGATCTCCGAAGTCTCGGAATCCTCTTCGGGGCTCTCCTCCTCTTCCACGTTGGCCAGGTCAGTGTCATTGACTTCTTGGTCTTGGGCTCCCCAGGGGTTGACTGATGCTTCTTCCATTCCGCCAGGTGCCTCACCGGTCGGATCCCCCACTTCCTGATGTGCAGCGTTGCGTGACTCCTCCAGGTCTTGGAGTAGGTCATTGGGTGGATCCTTTATTTCCCTATGTGGGCCACTGGATGGCTCCTCCATGTCTTGGCGGAGATCAATGGGCAGCTCTTTCCTTTCCTGGGCGGGGCCGCTGGCCGCCCCCGCTGCCTCCTGCGCGCCGCTGCCTGGCGTTCCCACGGTGGTGTTGGATGAGCCCTCGGAGGACTCCATTTGTTTTGATGATGGATTCTTACGCTCCATCATCGTCTCAAATGAGTCTTCAGAGGGTTCTATCATTTCGTCGGATGGAAAGGAGTGTTCTCTGAAGACTGGTAAGGTCGTGACGCGTCCGGTCAGGTACTAGGACCGCAGAGATCAGAACCTGGGGGTGGGGAGGACAGGTGGGGAGGAAAGGCAGCTGTTTAGGGAGTCACGAGGTCAAGGTTTAGTTTCTCTGGGACAAATCTGATGCCCGGCTCATCAGAACGGAGAGGAACTGGGGAGAGCTTCCCTTGCCCCGCTTAGAACATCACTCTATCTCTGACCTTTTTCCTGTTCTCCCAGGCTCGCTTGGCCCGTCCGGCTTGCCTGCTTCCCCCATGGCTGTGAGAAATTCACAGCCCATAAATTCTGTGCAGCCACAGGCCCAGTGCAGCCGCTGTGGCAGACCGGCAGCTGGCAGGACGCGCTGGCCAGTTCTTCTCCCCCTGGCACCTGTGCCTGGTCAGCAGGTCACCCCAAAGTCACAGAGGTCATATGCCAGTGCCATCCAGAGTTGTCCCTGGTGGGCAGGGTGCCCTGGAGCCAGCCTGGCCCCCCCGTTGTGAAGTGGGAATCTCTAGCAGATGCCTACTGTTTAACAAGGTCAGGGGAAGAGGAGAAAATGGGCAGTTGGCCACCATCCCGTTGGTTGCATCAGCAGCCTAAAATAGCTCTCACTTCCTACCCTAGATTCGCAATAGAAATTGGGCCAGTGCGGCAGGAGGAGGGCGGATATAGAGGTCTGGCTTTTCTTTTTTCCATAAATGTTGATAAAGTCCCTACTGTGTGTCAGAGACTTGCACACCATGGCTTACTTGGTCTTCACTTGGAAAGTTTGCCGATTTCTCTTACTCATTTGTCAATTTCCAATCTCCCCAGCTCTGAGCCCTGGGGGATGTGCAGATCCTCTCCGCACCCCTCCTAAGATCGCCACTTTCCCAGGATCACTCCCTTCGTGGGGGTTCAGGCATCAATTCCGCATGTACAAGCAATCATATTTACCTGCCCCTTCAGTCTTCCCGGGGCGGGGTGGTGGTGGTGGCTGGCATAAACCCCCCTCTGGGTGGTGGCATAAACCCCCCTCTGTTACTGGCTGGTTTCTCCCCGACCTAGGGGTATCTCTAGGAGAGCTGGGTAGTGTCTTGGGGTTGGGAGGGGAGGGCACGAGGTATCGTTGACTTCTGATGGCCTCGGAATAGGGTTTTCACAGTAGGGTCATGGGTGGCTTGAGTGGGCTGGGGCTGAATTTAAGAGCTGCCTGGGTGGTGTTATTTTGCACAGGTCGTCTGTGCTGGGAGAGCAAACTGAGTTCTGGTTATCCAAAACAGTCACTCTGTGGTCATCCCTCTTTCTACACTTAACACCTTTTGTTATGTCTGAGTACTCCTCCTAGCCACCAAGCCCATCTCTTGAAAAGAAGGCATTCCCTCATTGGCCGAAACCCAAACTTTCCAATAAGATGGACGATTCCGATCTGCTGTTTCTCAGAATTAAGTACATTCCTGTTAGTGTGGCCGCTCATTCCACCCCACAGAGCCTCTGATGAAAAGGTTTTTTGGTTCCTTCGCTGCTCATGGTATTAAATCCAAACCATGTGACAACAATTCTTGACACGGAAACTCCCCCAAATCGTTCTCTGGCTAAAATGTAAAGGCCTTAGAATAAGAGAAAATTCTGCTTGCGTCCTTCCTCCAGGTAGAGCTTACATACCTTAGCGTGACGTCTCTGTCGCCTAAAATCCCCGTCACGCCCACCCCTGGCCCCAGCGCGAACACAGAGCGTGTCGGGCACCTCAGTGAACTGCTTTGTCCTCACTGAAGTCCTGTAACCGGTGAGCCACTGCTGCACAATTCCAAGGTTGAATATGAAGTTCTAATTGAAACATAAAATGAGACTAACTCCTTGGCAGACTCCTCTATTAGAAATAAAAATCTGTGTCTTCAGCACTTAATTGATTAAAGTTGAAAATTGAAAAATTTGAATTGGCTGAAATTTACGTTTTAAAATGGAAAAATTTGAGTTGGCTCAAAGTTCAGATCTCAAATATAAAATCTGCACCTGTGTCAAAACTGTTAAAACCCTTTATTGGCAAAAATTGAAAATGGAAAAATGGAAAATTTTAAATTGGCTAAAATTTAAATTTTTGAATATGAAATCTGTATATCTCTTAAAACTCGTGAAAGTCTTTATTGGTTAAGATTTAAAATTAAAAAATTTTAATTGACTGAAATTTAAATTTTAAGATTGAAATCTTTAAATTGGCTGAAATTTTAAATTTTGAACATGAAAATTATATTAGCTCTTAAAAATTTTAAAACACTTTATTGGGTAAAATTTAAGACTTAAAAATTTAAATTGGCTGAAATTTAACTTTATTTTGTTTTAAAAGGTTTTATTTATTTATTTGAGAAAGAGACAGCACAAGCAGAGGGAGGGGCAGAAGGAGAGGGAGAAGCAGACTCCTCACTGAGTGGTGAGCCCCAACATGGGGCTCCATCCCAGGACCCTGAGATCATGACTCAGCTGAGTCAAAGTCCGATGCTTAACAAACTGAGCTACATGAGTGCCCCTGAAATTTAAATTTTAAAATGGAATAATTTAAACTGGCTAAAATTTGAAATTGAAATAATATTTAAATTGGCTAAAATTTAACATTTTTAACGTGAAACCTGCATATCTCTTTAAATTCTTAAACACTTTATTGGCTAAAATTTAAAATTTAAAAATTTAGATTGGCTGAAATTTTAATTTTATTTTATTTTAAAAGATTTTATTTGAGAGAGAGAGACAGAGAGAGAGCAGAGTGTTCGAGAGAGAACATGCGTGGGAGTAGGGAGGGCCCAGGGAGAGGGAGAAGCAGAGTCTCCATTGAGTGGGGAGTCCCGACATGGGGCTCCATCCCAGGACTCTGAGATCATGCCCAGAGTTGAAGTCGATGCTTAGCTGACTGAGCCACCCAGATGCCCCTGAAATTTAAATTTTAATCTGGAAAAATTAGAATTGGCTAAAAATTAAAACATTTAAAATGGTTAATATTTTAAATTTTAAATGTGAAACCTGTATATTTCTTAAAATTTTAAAGCACTTTATTGGCTAAAATTTAAAACTTAAAAATTTAAACTGGCTTAAATTGAAAATTTTAAATATAAAATTTATATAGCCCTTAAAACTTAGATGTCTTAACTGGCTAAAATGTAAACTAGAAAATCTCAGTATGGCTCTTAAAACCCTTGAAACTCTTTACTGGTTAAACTCCTTTGCCAGTTGATTTAAAACCTAGATTATACCCCTTTCCATATAAATCTGTGTCTTAGCATATTTATGAATTTGGTGACGTAAATGATGAACTCATTCACCTGTCCTGTCTTCAATCTAAAATCCAATATCCTTGGCATGTTACGAAATCCTGATCTTAACACTCCTTAGCATGAAAACTCACACTTTTAGCAGGATGCAGGAAAGTTGTCCCATAAACTGCTCTATCCAAAGTGTACAAAAGTTTCTTTTCATTGTTTAAAATACAAAGTTCCAATCACTCAGCATAAAATAAAAACAGTTTTACTGTGTAATTCATCTGCAGACGACGGCTGTAACCCCCCAAATCTTACCAGGCGGCTTCTTCAACTCTCGATGGGCATAATTCCAAACCTCTAAGCATTATATACAAATTTGACCGTGTCATTCCTCCAAACAAAAGGTCACGCTTCCTTGCCGGGTACATAAATTTGGTTTTATAACTTTGCTTAACGCCTTATGATATCTCTTAATCACCTATGAGATAAGATCTAAACCACTTTGCCCAAAATGCACATACTACTGTATCATTTCTCTGCACGTTCCTCTTATCAAACACAGAAATTTTACCATGTCGCTCTCTTACACACTGTTAATGGCTGAAATCCAAATTCCTTAGCACTGCACAAAAATGTACTCTGGTTGTTCCTCAAAATAGGGTCCGAACTTCTTAGCTATGTAAATCCAGTCCCATAACCTCTGCCTAAGACCTGCTCCACCTTTCTGTCACTCACTGTAATCACCCACTGTAAATGAGTCCAATAAATGGTCCAATTCTTCAACATAAAGTACAGAGAGATAGCACCCGTGCCAAGGGGCGCCGCCTTTGTGCTCTGGTTGTGCGTTCATTATCTACTTCATCAAATCCAGACACCTTAGCATAGAATATATTTTACCAGCTAATTTCCCTGGAGACAAAACTTGCATCAGTCACTCCTTAAAACCCTTCACTGGCTAAAATCCAAACACCTCTGCAGGAGGGTTCAAAAATGAGATCACATCCCTCCCCAAAATGATATGCTCGCACGCCTTCGACTCTCACATAAAATCACATCTCCTTGGCATGTTATAAAAATCTGATCATATTATCTTTACCATAAAAACCCACTCTTGTAGTTCTGCCAAAACGCGATACGTTTGGTCATGTAACTCCCAATTTAAAACTTTCCAAGTTTTCTTCGTTGCCTCTAACATAACGTCCCAAGTACTTAACATAAAAGGCAACGCTGTTCCATGTAATTTATCTTCAGACCGGTCTATAAAAAAAAAACAACAACCCTGACTCTCATCCTGTCATTCTTGTAAACCCTTTTTTGGCTTAATTCCAAACGTATTAACATGGTATAAAAAAATTCGATCTTGTCATCCCTTAAAATAAAGTTCACACTTCCTAGCACAGCATATAAAATTTGATCCTGTAATTCCGCCTTAAAATCTTAACAATATCTTTTCATCGTGAAATTAGGGAATCGAAGTCCAAATTCTTAGCATAAAATGTGAATTTTGTAATTTCACCGCATATTATTTTTTCCACTCCAAAAAATCTTACCGTGTCACTCTCTCAGAATTTTTTATTGGCTAAAATCAAATTTCTAGGCATTTAACAAACTCCAGTCATGTCAGAGCCTCAAAATAAATTTCAGATTTCTTTGCGTGTTCCCAGCATTGATCATGTAACTCTTAATGATTGAAGTTTTTCAACTTTGGTGTCCACACCCATCGAATCTCTGAAAGTCAGACATTGGCACCCGCCCTTGAGATAAAAAGTGAAAGGTTTTTTACAGGAGACTTAAATCGGTGGTTCTTACCATTTTTCTCGTTTTTCAATGTTCCCTGTATAATAAAGTCCAAAGCTGTTAGCCTTAAAATACATTTTTTTCATGTTTTCCTGCACATTTATCTTCCACAAGCAAAAATCTCACCATCACATTGCTTGAGACCCTTTGGCAAGAATCCAGACTCCTTAGCATGATATAAAAACTTGTTCCAGTCACTCCTCAAAATAAAGCTACCCCTAAACCCCGAATCTATTCCTAGAATCCCGCTTAAAACCTCTTCCTGTATTTTCATCACTAACAACATGTCTCAACATCTCGGCGTCTTTCATCACGGCGTTCTCAGTGTAAAACCTTTCAGATTTCATGTCCAAAGCCTAAAATCCAGATACCTGAGCATGAGATGAAAATTGGACTAGGTATTTGTTATAATTAGAAAAGTCTTTACATCGCTCGTCACTACTTAGGGAATAAAGCCTCAGTTCCTTTGCATGAAACCGACATCTTTCATCCTCTCTAATTTCTCGATCCAGTGTCTTGTTCCCCTCAAAGATGGGGTTTCTTACCTCCTGTCCCCCATCTCATTTTAATTTTATAGTTCTGGATCTTTTTTATGTTGTTAAGCTGGTTCCTCTGCCTACATTTCATTAATTCATTACAGCAATGTGTCCTGATTCTATTTTCTGAGCCAGGCACTGTGTGTGGACCCCCGGCGGGAGGAAAGGGAAGCAGCGTGCCTTGCCGAGGAAACGTCACCAGCAGTGGAGATGCGGACCACGCCCTCATGCTGAACGTTGCACTGGAGGTGAGTTTAGGGTCCCCAAGGGGCAAGACCAGGGGGTCTCCCTCTACTGCTGCTGAGCGTCTCCTTCGAGGCTCTCCTGCGCTTAGCTGCCTGCCCCTTTGGGAAGACACTGGGCATTGCTGGGCCTGTGCCTTGCAGAGTGCAGGTGTCTCTGGCCTCCCTCTCTGGCTCTTTTCCAGTGGCTGTGGGCCTCCTTCTGACTCCTACCCTCCGCACGGCCGCCTGCTGCAGGGGGTACAGCCCAGAGGCTGCCCGGTCTCTACTCTGGGCTCCCCAGAGGGTAATATGGTCCATCCTACAGATGTAGTGGGTTAAATGCTCAGGTCTCAGGCCTTAAGGCAATTTTTTTAAGAACTCTCTCTTGATTGGCCATTTCTCACCTTATATTAAAAAAAAAAGAAAAAAAATTCGAGATCAAAATCAGGATTGCGTGATCCTGGTGCAGGTCAGAAGTGACCTCGAGGTCCTGCAGCAGGACCCTCTGCCCCTCCACCCACCGCGACACTCACAGACAGACACCCGGGCCTCACCACCTCCCGTGTCCAGAGCCCTCTTGGCCGGGTCAGCTCCCTGCTTGCCGCTGAGCAAGTGGCCCATTGGGGTCAGGGCTGCCAACGTGAGTCTATGAAGGGTTGGGTGGGGGGGGGGGGGGGGGGGGGGGGGGGGCCCATCCCTCTGCGAATACCTCGCCCTGTCGGCTCGCTTGTACAGTAAAGGAAATCTGATTTTAAAAATAGAGCTTGGAAGAGGAGATGAGGGGTATTCAGGATCAGATTCGAGCCTGGGGCGGGGATCCGGGGAGAGGTGAGGACAGGGGAGGGGGGCACGCAGCCCGTGTTGCTGAGGAGGAAGGTGGAGAGCCAGGAAAGCAGAGGCAGGAGGGCGGAGGGGACCGAGGACAGTGGGGCTTCTTTGTCACGTTCTCCCCTTCCCTGGCCTCTTGGACACTAGTGGTCACACCTGTGGTGCCAGCCGCCTGGACTGTCCAAAGGGACGTCGGGGCTGCGGTCAGGGGAAGACCCTCGTCTGCCTTGGCCTGCCTCCAGGCCATTCTCAGAGCCCCTTGGGTTGGAGGGCACAGCCTGACCGTCCGGGGGGCCAGGTGACTTGGAAGTGACTGTCCCCCACGGGCTACTTCCGCTGCTCCAGACCCGTGGAGCTTTGCTGTGGGAGTGGGCACCTGGGCACATGAGTGGCTGTTTGCCATTTTATTAAACTAGTGTTAAGGTCAAGATGTTCCCTTTGTCGGGCTACGGCTGGGCTCCTTGGTTCCCCAGTGTGGACCAGTGTGCGGTCACTCTCCCCCTGCGCTTGCCGTTGGGATTTCCCTGGGCGCCCAGGAGTAGCTCGGGTGGGTTCTGTCGACTCCCGTGGGCTCCTTGCTTGCCTCCTGCCTCGTGGATTACGACCATCTGGGCCTTAGAGCCACGAGACCCTTCCCACTCGACCCTCCGCAGCCAGCCTCAGTGGCTTCCCGCTGTTCATCCCTGGGGGTCCGGGGCCTGGGGCCTTGGCAAACAGTTTCACTGCAAAAACAGTGCCTGGAGGGGGTTGCCGTGACTCAGGGCAGATACGGAATTGCCCCAGAGCTGGGGCTGGGCCCCCAGGGCTTCTCCTTCAACCTCAAAGCGGCTAGAGGGGGCACCTTCTGGAAAAGTTTCCTCAGCCCCTTGCCTCCTGGAGCCGTCTGAGGGCAGCGTCCCTGACGTAGCAATATTCCTGTGGCCGGGTCCCTGTACCCCCCGCCCCCCTCCCTGCTTGACTGGCAGCTCTGGGGGCAGCTGGATCACTCTGCCCAGAATAACCGTGGGAGGGATTGGGAGAGGGGTCACATCAGAGAGCGGCCTTCTCCTTTGGGCTGCCCAAGTGGGCCAGGCCAATCAGCTGCTCCCCGGGCAGCTCTTGCCTTTCAAGGCAAGCGGGCAGGGAAGGAGCTGGCCAGCTGCTCGCCCGGGACCCATGCTGACTTTCAGCGTGACCTTCTCCTCCTGGGCCCTCAGTTTCCCCAGAGCTGCAAGGCGGGCTTGGGCGGGGGGGTGTGTGTCTTTTCATTTCGTTCCTGTAGCTCTGGGGTCCTGGGAGGGGCCTGGGGGTAACTTGGGGAGCAGCGGTGAAGGGAGACGGTTGGCTGTGTGGGTGGCGCTCAGGGACCCCCTCCCCACCCTGCCTCAATTCCAGAAGCTGGGGGTCCTTGTACTATTTAACAATAGTATTAGGGATTGGGGGGGTCCTCTCACTGTTTCATTTACAGAGAACTCCCCACATGTGAGTCATGGTTGGTTCCTCCCAGGGTCTGCCCCGTGCGACACTGGGGCTGGGAGGGTCTCAGTGGACTCTGTCCCTCGTGGGGTCCTTCTGGGCTGGGTGTTCTTCTGGCTCTGTAGACGGGCCAGGAGCTGTAGACCTAGGAGAGGGGTGAGGGCTTTGAGGCAAACAAGGGGGGCTTGGCCTTGGTGCGAGTGGAAGTCGGGCCATAGTGGGAAGCAGACTTCCTTCCCAGGGGAGGGGGGCCCTTTGTCAGCTGGAAGGGGTCCGAACAAGGAAGGGCTTGTGATGATCACTAAGACTCTGGTGATTTTTAGTGTCGGAACACCTGCTGTAATTGGACGGTCAGCCCTCAGCACTTTCACGCCTGGGTCAACTTTAATGTCCCCACTCACTCCGTGCGGCCACGGCGTTCCGCCTTGCAAGTGAGCACCCCAGGGCCTGGGGGCTGCTGCGGCTTCCCTGGGAGCCCTGGTTAGCAGTGGCTGTGGCAAGGGGGCTGAGACCACCAGGCGCCCCCTCTCCGGGCAGCAGGCTGCTGGGGACCGAAGCTAGCGAGGGGCGGGGTGCCGACACGCGGAGGAGGGTGCCGTCCAGACAGGGGTAATTAGAATTTATTTATTGAAACTGACGTTTTCCCGGCGTCTGCTCTGTGTCAGGCAAGACCCCAGCAGCTTGACCTCCAGACCCTGACTTTGCTCCCACCGACCTTCCCCGTTTCGTGGCGCTGAGAGAACCCAGGTCAGGAAGGAAGAAGCAGTGTGGAAAGCCAGATTTTCCTGCTTCCTTCCACCGGTGGTTGCAGAGCAGGGAACGGGTACCCTGGGGTGGGGTGGGGGGGGCAGACAGCAGCCATTTGGGTGCCCCGAGGGACCGTCGGCCACTTTTGTTCCGTGGCATCCGTGTGCTCAGCCCCATGACCCGACGGGAAGGCCAGGCCCTCCCTAGGAACGGGGGCCTCATGTGTGCCTCCCTCTCCCTGAAAAGCTCATGTGGTCATTGCCAGCTCATTTTGGCTAATTTGGTTGTCGGCAGAGGGACAGGACAGCTGGCCCTGGACCTGCTAATTATAGCCGCTCAAGTGTTTGAACGAGGTACTGTGTCCCCCATGTCATGGTTTTTCCTGCAGACAAACTAACACTTTCACCTTTGTTCCCAAGCGCCGTCCAGCCGGCCCACCCCTGGGTCATCCAGGCTCTGCACGTCCCCCAGAGAGCCGCCGCCCCCGGGGGAGGTCAGCATGGGACCTGCACCCCAAGTCTTACCTTTGACGCAAGCGTTCAGTGGCTCAGTCCCTGGGTCCCGCTGTCAGCTAGACTCTTTGCTTCTTCCTACAAAGTGATTGGATACGTTTATTTCTCTAATTAGGGAAAAGTCCAGGCTTTGGGTCCTGCGTGCACTTTGTCCCGTCGCCCACGGCACACCCCACACTTTCTTCCTTGCTCCCGTCCCAGGGCTGAGTCACTTTACTGGGTCCCTCCGTTTTGAGTCCCTTGGGGGGGTCCCTCCATTTGGGGGTCCCTCTGTTTTGAGTACTTCCTATGTGCCAGACACCGTCCTAATTCTTTGAATCCTTATGACGATACTGAAGCTCTTATGTTAAGAGCTTTTCAGAAGAGGAATTGAAGGCTCAGAAGCAAACCTCAAATCTTTAGGAGGCCTGACCCTCTTCTCCCACGAGGCCTGACGAAGGCTGTGCCTCTTGCTGGCCTCAGACAGCGCACGACCCCCTGAGGTCCAGAACCGCGCTCCTGATCCGATCAGCTCTCCCTGTGGGCTCCTGAGCTCTCAGCAAGACCCCAGTTCTTGCCGGCCCCATTTTGCTCTCAGCAAGGGCCAGAGTTGATGTGAGTCTGGGATCTGGGCCCCTTGTGTGACCCCAAGTACATCTCTTAGCTCCCTGAGCTTCAAGTTCATGGCTGGTTCTAAGTAGCATCTTCCCTCACCTAGGGCCGTGTCCAGGGGGAGCCTGTCCAGGGGGACCCCTGTGCTATTCTGTCCTAACCCTGGTGTCTGTGTGCACGTGTTACTCCTTCATCCCGCCTGCTGCTGGCACACAGTGGGGCTGCAGACAGCAGGTGAGGCCTGAGAGGTGGGTAGAACTCTGAGTGGTTTCCTTTCTCCCTTTCCAGGCGGCTGGAGGTGAGACCGCGCTCCCCCACCCCCCACCCCCCGGAGGAGAGCAGATGCCTGGCCCAGGATCAAAGAGAAAGGTCTGCAATGTGAATTCATTTTTTCTGAGTTGTAAGTTTGGATCATTTGTAAATGTGTATCCCGCTCAGGATGGAGCTAACCTGAACTCTGTAATTTGCAGGGGAGGCTCGCTGCCCCTTGGATGGGCAGTGAGCTCTGGGTTCCAGAGGCCAGGCCGCGGCTGCCCCCTGGGATGGCACCCCTGCTCAGAGCAGGGTGGACGTGGGCCTCCTAGGCTGACCTCCCAGCAGACCAGGTATGTACGCCCTGTCTTTACACCACATAGGTTCTGGGTAGGTAGACACCTGACACCGCGTTCATATGATACTATAATTAAAAATCCAGAATAATGCTGTCGCTCTGTTACGTATGTCATCACGGGAGGTGTTAACATCTCTGACCATGTACAGAGGGAGACCTTTCTGGTGGGGGCTCCAAGGGGAGCCCAAGGAGCCTGCTGGGTGGGGGGCGGTCAGAGAGCACAAACTCCCCTGGGTGACCTTGGTCACATGACAGTGAGTCCCCCTCCTCTTCTGGAGGATGGGGACTGCCCTCTATAGACATTGATACCTTAAATAAAATGGAACATGTCTGGCACACAGTAGGTATTCAACGCAGATAAAAATCACTCTTTTTTTGAGGCGGATCTGTTCCCTCCCTGTTGGAAAGCCCTTCTTGTGTTTATAGCACCCAGAGGGAAGTCGAGGGGAGCAGGGACAGTCGGGGGTTAGCATTGGGATCTGGAGAGCCTTTTCTTGAGTTAGCTGTATGGCTTGGACGGGTGGTGCCTAGATTTACGAGGCCTTCCCAAGCAGCAAACGTCTCCATGTTGAATTACCCTGGCCCCCGGAGGTGGAGGCAGGTGACAGCAGCCCGGGAACTGTATTTTATTTGTCTTTATCCTACCATATTTCATATCTGAAAAACCATGACAAATACCTTAAAGTATTCACGAGGACCAAACCCAGGCCAAAAGAAAATTCTGGGTAACAAAGAGCAGAGCCTCAAGTGCGGGAAAGGCGATTAGGAGCTGCTCATGCTGGCGCAGGGCTGGTTAACCTGTGCTTGCATTTCTTCCGCACGAAGTCATGGTCAAAAATAGATAACTGCCCGGCAGAGGGGAGGAAAGTTCTAGAAGGTCCCTGTCTGTGCTGTGGAGAGGGGAGACTCGAACCCATGGATCAGTTAGCTGATCTGTGCAGAGGGAGGCCAGGGGAAACCAGACAAGGGCTCACAGTGATTGGGGTTGAACGTTGGCTTAGTTTGGGGTTCTGGGGGGCGTCTCAGAGCCTCTGTGTCTCCATCTTCAGATGAGACTGAGATGGTGTCTGCTGCCATTAGCGCGTAGCCCAGTGCCTGCCCAGGGATTCTGACGGCTTTGACAGCTGGGAGGGGGCCGGGGGAGTGGAGCCCGGAGCTCAGTGAGCAAGCCGGAGTTGAAGTGTCTTGGGGAGGGGGTCACAAAGGGAGGCCAGCGAAGACCTGTGGGGTAGCTCCCCTTTGTCCGGGAACCGACAGGTCAGAAGCCCCCGAGCCTTGAGCCGCACTCCCCCTTGATGAGAGGCGGGGAAAAGGCAGCTGCGGGGGGTCCGCGCTGAGATCTAGCGGTCAGGGGACGGCGAGGCCCCGGCTGCCAGCCGCGCGGCTGTTGACGGCGCATGTGAGCCTCGGGGCCGCTGCTCCCCGGAGGGCCCGTGTGTCCCCTTCCCCAGGCTTAGCTCATGTAACATTCTCCCAGAGTTCTCATTCCAGCCAGCTAATCCCCGAAAACACGGGCCAGGACACTCGCTTTTGGGGCCTCTTAAAGACCGAAAAGGAAAGTCCTCCCCAATGGGTGCATTGGAGACACCCCCGCCGGGATCTGCGCGATCCCGGCTGAGAAATCGCAGCCCGCAGGCCCACACCTGCTGGCCTCCTGTCACCGACACGCCACCGGGAGGCCCCCAGGGCTCCGGCTTTAGAACACATAAAATTAAAAGAGGAACGATCTCGGGGATAAAATAAATCCCCGCGTCTGCAGAACTTGTTTTGGGGATGTGTACCCCGTCCTGGGCCTTCAGCCAAAATGCTCCTCCTTGTGTTTTTTTAAAAAAGGAAAACAACCCACTCCCACTACCCCCAACAAACAAAGGAGAAAAACCAAAAAAAAAAAAAAAAAAAACACCCATGCGAAGTGTTTATTTTAATTATGCAAGGAATGCGCGGAAAATTAATAGACTCATTACTAAAAATCCAACACTGCGGATAAGAGCTAAAGCCCTGTGTCCCCCTCCCCGCCTCCCGCCCAGCTCCCCCCACCCCCCAGCATATTTGCTGCTGTTAACCCCTTTCAGGTGCGGAGTTCCAGATACTTTGTCCGTGCCTTCACGTATGTATATAAATAGACCTCTAAAATACACGATTTTGTTTATTTTTTACATAAGCTACATCGCAGTGTGCATTTTCTTCTGCTTATTTTTCTTCCCTCAGGAATCTGCCTGGAGATAATCAAGATCGACACCGTGCCTTAGAACGCACCTTAGTACCACCCTGTCATCTGAACACACCCGGGCTGGTTTAACCCCCTCACTGCTGTCACGGGAGCCCCAGGTCCTTCCCCCTCCGGGACGGGACAAGGCGTGCGGGGCAGGTATAAGTAATTTCTCAGGAGCGGGCTCCCGAGTGTTTATAACATTATCACCAATGAATATATGGATGCGTCAATTAGCAAAATAAAAGAGGGACATGCCTGGACGGATGATGACGATGTGATTATGAACAAAGGCTCATGATTAATCCAGTTCTGTGCGAAATACTGAGGTCCATTAAAAGACAATAGGTCTCGGCTGTTTCATTCTTTTTAAGAGCTGTTTAATATTCCGGGGTATGTATGCACCCTGGTTGATTAGACCCTCTCCTATTGTGGAAAATCCCAGCTGTAAGTGTGCTGGGGCGGGGGCGGGGGCGGGGCGGGGTGGGGCTTGCGGGTGGCCCCGGGAAGATCCGGTCCAGATAGGAGCTCTGGTCAAAGTCCTGGTCATCTGGAGGGTGGGGAGGGGGTCACAGGTTCACCGCTGCTGCTTTGTATTATTTAAGAAAATAAATAAAAATAAATACATGAGATCAAACTGGACCTTGCACAGATAAATGAGCATGTCAGGAACCGAGGTTGTATTCCTACGATTTTGTTCCACGGGTGCCCGTGGAAAGGGACCTAAGCCCTTCCGTGTTTTGTGCTTGCTCATGGCCTCACAACGAGCGTTTTTATAGCTGAATCTGTAAGCATATCCCAGCTCTATCCCAGCTTCTTGGAGGTGGGTTGGATGGTTTGCAAAGTTTATTTTCATTGATCTTCCTAAAATGCCATTTTGACCTTGTCACTGTCTTGCTTTAAATCCTCCCTCTGACTTCCTGGAGCTTCTGGGATGAGGTCCAAGAGCCTTAGCCTGGCCACGCTGAACTCCCCCCAACACGTCATTCAATAGTCAGGCAAAGCGCAGTCCCCATAAGTGGGATGCCTTTTTGGCACGTTTTCCAAGTTCAGGAGAATGTTTTACATTTTTTCTAGAATTCACCAAAGCAGACACATGTTAATCACCCCCTTTCCTTTGTCCCTTTCTAGTGCCCTGGGCTCCTGGGTTGCCTGGGTCTGCTTTCCTCTCACTGAGAAGGCCTCTCACTCTGCTCCCGAGGACTGAGGCTGTCTGCCCTGCGGCGGGTGAGTGCACTGACTGCGTCACGCCACAAGCACACGCCTGGGGAGGGGGGGCTTCCTCCAGGGCCCCCACTGACTCTGCCCTGCCCTCGAGGGGCCAACACCAGGTTGCCCCAGAATCTATGAGTAGGGGGTGGCAGCATCCCAGGGTTGAGTGTACTGGTGATGGGTTTGGGGTCCATAATTATGGCTTGGAAACCGCTGATTGCGTCTTTTGTGGCCTTGTCCTTGCCAGAGGGAAATGGGCCCAGTCCCAGAACAGAAGGAGGTAAGTCTTAGCATGTGACAGCAGGCCCACCAGCTATGGTGACTGGCTCTGGAGAGAGGACAGACTGACAGTGCGTGCTAGCTTGGGGATAGGGTCATGTTCTAGAAGGAGTCCAGGCTTTGGGGCGGAGGGGCTGATGATGCCAGGCCCACATCACCGTGGGGGCAGAGGGCCTCCCCTGCTTGTGGGAGGGAGAGAAGTAACCAGACCTGCTCAAGGTATTGGCCTTTTTTTTTTTTTTTTTCCCCCCGGGGGGGGGGGGGGGGGGGAGGGCACCCCGAGAGGCTGGCCATCTTGAGAGCACACACCCAGCTCCAGAGTGGACATGGAGTGCACATCTTTGGCAAGGCCCTGAGCAGTCCCATGCCTCAGTTTCCTGATCAGAAAAGCATCTGCACACACCCAGTCGTGATAGGCAGACGGAGCCACTTACACAGATAAATAACCCAGCACAGTAGCCGGTGGAAAACGGGGGCCTCCCTCCCCTTCCGTCCTGTCTGAAACCCTGAAGCTTCCCTCCTAGAGACGCAGGCGGCCCCCCATCAGGGCAGGGAGACCCACAGAGGGAGAAAAACAGGCTGGAAGAGTGTGGGCGGGAATCAAGCCCCCCTCCCCTCCCCCCAGGGTAGACACCCCCAGGGGAGACCCTGGCCTTTCCGTTGTCAGTGCCCTGGCAGGGGAAGGGGCTACCCCTGCCGGGTTTAATTGGGTTCTCCTGAAAAGTTTGGCAATCGTTTATTTTATTTTTTTTTTAAAGAAATATATAGAAAATGTCAGCCTGCTCTTCAGGCACATTTTTTAGGCGTGTGTTTTATGGACTTTGGCAAGGACTGCTGGGAAGGAGCAGTGGTACAGTCTCTAGGGGTTAATAATCCCTGCAAAAACTTCTGGCTAAACCTGACTTCTCCCGAATTTCACAGAAAACGCTCCCTGGGCCAGGCCCAGCCTAAAGGGGGTTTTTGTGCGTGGGGCAGCCTTACCTAGGCAAGCCGGGCTTCTGTGATGCCTTTCACACAAATGTGAACTTCCTTGGCCTCGGGGCACAAAGACTCCTCTCTCCGAAAGGCTGGGTTTGTTTACTCTGGAGCGGCTCACCCTGGGGGCTGTTTCTCGTGCCCCTACCTTGTGGCCCGAAACCCCACTGCCCACTTCCTCACGTGGGGATGCGGGGGCCAGAGCCGGGGAGCCTGGCTCTGTTTGTGTCTGGAGCTGAAGGAAGTATCCTGGGGAGGGGGATACGTGCCTCCATCCCAGCAGGAGCCCCCTCCCTGGCTGGCCTGCCCTGCAGGGAACACGGGGTGTGCTGTCCTATAGCCTTTGGCTGCTTAGGGATTTGGGGGGGTGACTTTGCAAATCCACACCAGTGCAAACCTGAGCTCACCCAGCTGCCCCTGACCAGAGACCTTTCTTTGCAGGATTTCTTAGGTGCGTGGCATCTGCTCCGCACCCCACGCTGCCCCCTCCCCCCCACAATGCGGCAGAGGCTGGGATGCGTATGCAAATACCACCTTCCCAAACGTTTGCAAATCGACACTTGCAAAGCAATCCTTTAACAGATGAAAAGAAGAGCAGGGACAGAATAACGACAACCCAACCCCAGGCTCTGAAACGCAGTTTCCCCAAGGTCTCCCAGCAGCTCCCCGAGTGGGTAGGGGCAGCGGGGCAGTCTGTCTGTCTGTCTGTCTGTCTGTGGGGAACCAGCCTCCACTCTCCACCTGCAACACGATGCTGCCCCCCCACGGCGGGTCAGAGCAGCTGTCGGGACCCCAACCGTGCCCTGGCAGAGCGGACCGTCAGAAGCGGGACAGTTGGGCTTGGAGTGACACAGGGGCTCCGTCCCCAGGTCCCCAGGTGCCCCTGCCCTCCCAGAGTCTTAGGCTCTTACTGCCCCATGAAAGTGCGTCACTGCCTCGGGTGGGTGAGCTGGGACAGCCTGGTCATTTCACAGACAAGGAACCCCGGGCTGGCCCCTCAGCCAGCCTGTCTCTCTCGTGTGCACACGCGCGCGCGCGCGCGCGCACACACACACACACACACACACACGTGCACACGCGTGCGCGCTCCCTGAGCGCCTGCCCTGGGAACAAAGACAAGAAAACTCCTTTAGAAACTGCAGAACAGAGCCTCGTCTAGCGGGGGTCCCCTGATAAAGGCCCGTCCACCCAGAGTTCCTGGGAACTGAGCCCCCATGAATGGGCCTGGAGGTCCAGCGCCCGATGCGGCGTGGGCTGCATTCATCAACATGCAGGTCCCTGGGCCCCACTGCTGGGCGGGGGGCTTTCACGAGTCCCCAGAGCATCCAAGTTACGGTCCAGCAGCCGGCTGAATCCGTGGCTTCGGCCCAGCCTCCAGAAAAAGGCCCTGCTTTTCCCATGACCAGGCGGCCTCTCAACTCACCAGACCGCCCCCTACTCCCCCGGAATCCCCCCTCCCCGCCTCCCACCCCCACAGGAAGGCTCCCCCGACCCACCGCACCGCCTGTTGCCCCAGAGAGGACCCAGGCCGGCCTGGCTGGGCCTGGGAGCTGGGGCAGGCACTTGGCCATTTCAGGTAGCCTGGCCCTTGAGATGGGGAGTTAGCTGGGGGACAGCCCCCCTCCCCCCTCCCCCACTGGCCCCGTGCACTCACCCCCATTCTCTGCTCCTCTCCCTCACTGCCTCATTGACAGAAGCGCTCCACCAGCCATCTCCGCGCCTTTGCCATGCAGCTCAGGGCAAGGTACATGGGAAAAGTCCGCGCATCCTTGCTCTGACCCCGGCCTGCCTCCTCCGCAGGCGGCCCCGCGCGGGACTTAGCTCTGTAGGAGCTTCTCAAAGGCCTAGACGTGCGGGCTGCCAGCCCGGGCAGGGAGCCGTGTTGCAGCCTCCCGGCCAAGTACCGGCCTGCCTCTCTCTGCTCGGATGCCTCCCGTAACAGGGAGCTCCCTCTCTCCCCGAGCAGCCCGCTCAGGGCTCGCACACCGAGCTGCTTCGCCGAGCCCTCCCCTGCTTTCTGCATCTGCCTCCGCGGCTCTGCAGCGGCCCCTCGCCCCCTCTGCCCTCGGCTCTCCGCAGACAGCACGCGCACTTCAGTCCTGTCCTCCCCGTGCTGAGGAGCAAGCCCCCGCACCCACCGGGGGATCAGACTTGGGGTCCCTGTCCCTGGCCCGGTCGCGGCCGTCTACACCTGTCCCGGGGCGCCTCTGCCCCAGCTCAGTGGGGTCTGGGACGGAGCCCTTTGCCCTGCTGTTCTGCAGAGAGCCCAGGGGAGGGCGCGGGTCTCCGCTCCCAGGTCCAGCTGCTCGAATCTCTGTTAAGCGGTGTCTGAGCCTCCGTTTTTTATGGCCCCTCTGCTAGTTGCCAGGGAGAACGCTCTCTATGCAAACCCCCTGCCTTTTCTGCAGGAGCCGCTGGCTGCCGGCCGGCCCTGGTCAGCCCGCAGTGGCGGCGGCGGCGGCGGCAGCCAGCGGCTGCGGCGGGGCTGGGGGGCTCCTGAGACAGACAGCACCAGACCGGGCTGGACTCCCTGCTTCCTAGCTGTGAGGAGACGCGATTCCCTCTACTTTTCAGAGCCTCTGTGTTTTCTCTGTGCAACAGAGGGGAGAGGGGCTCTCTCCCCGTAAGATGAAACAAGATAAGAGTCGCCTAGCGCACATCAGACACTGCCTGAATGCTTATGGAGTAGACAGCGGGACCCAGGGAGGGAGGCGCTCGTGTAACAAGTGGCTCGCAAGAAAGAAAACAGTCTGGCCTTCCGCGACCCTGCCCCGAATACAGACGGGAACCTGGCCTGCCGGAGACCCCTCTGCCGGCTTAATAGCACAAATCAAGTCAGCCAGAGGCAGCCCCTGGCCTGTGAGCTCACAGTAGATGCAGCAGGCGCTAGAAACGCCCGCGAATCCACATCTGCATTTAATACGGCAAGAATTTGCCTCCTATGTAACACCGCGCGGGGCCCCGGGGTGAGGCATGAAGAGATACTTGGTTCTCCTGCCGCCTGGAAGGGCTGGCTTGGACAGCAGGGGGTGCTCTCTGGGAAAGAGAAACCCAGTGGGCTCCGGGCATTTCACAGGCTGTGGGCTCTGGGCATCTTCCCGGGTACTCACTCTCCAGACCACCGCAGTGCACCTACCTTGTCAGGCCCAGACCCGAGTGGGAGGCTGGACCCCGAGCTCTGGCAGTCGGCTTCCTGTCCTGGAAGCTCAGTCTGGTGGGGGAGAGAGACAGGGAGTAAGTCAGTCTCTGCACATCAAGAGATCTGGGGTGGGGGGTGGTGGATGATGGCAGGTGAGATTTATGGAGCCTTGTCTCAGGGCCAAGCCCAGAGCTAGGCTGCCTGCACAGGACTCACCCCAGGGGGAAAAAACTCTGAGCACCAGCCTCATAATCCCCATTGGGCTGCTAAGGAAACTGAGGCAGGGGACTGTGAAGTCGCATACTCACCGTCTCTCAGCTGCTGTGAGGCCAGGCTGGGATGGAACCCCAGGCCGTCCGGAGCTCCCCACCACACCCGGCTGCTGAAGACTGCTCGGGAAGGCAGAGCCGAGTGCTGGGGGGGCGTGGGTGGGCAGGGGATGGATTGATTAGTGCTAAGCACCTCCCAGCGGTGCTTGAGATCCCAGCTCCTCTGTGGCCCAATCCGTTTGAAGGGCAGATTCAAAATTAGGTGGTAGCACCTATGGGCAGAGGCTTATGAGAACAGCATTATTAACCTGACGTGGAGAGGGCCCTGCCCACCTCCAAGCAGATTGCAGATAGAGACGGAGGGGGCTGGGGCTTGTTTATGTGGACAGTGCGTGAGAGAGGATGGAACCCATGGGGGGGGCACTAGGGCTTCTTCGTGGGGAGGACGGGCTTTGGAGGGGATGAGGGCTTGATGGCTGAGAGGGGGAAGCAGAGGGCAGTCTTCAGGGCAGCCCCTCACCTCAGGGAGATGCTCAAAACTGGAACCCACTCTTGGAGGGAGAGTCTCTGGCCCCTTTCCTGACAGGCGCAGGGACTGGGAGCCTCCCTGCTCCTCAGTTTCCCGAAACGTTACCCTAAGAAAACCCCCCTGTCCCCACACCTTCCCTCCCGCTCCCACCGCTGTTGCAGTCGTCAGACACCTGTCAGCCTGTTGGAGCTGCATTCAACAGGAGAGCGCTGGTTCCGGGAGGGAGGGAGCGAGGAGGGCGAGCTGGACAGGGAGGGGGCGAGGGAGGAGAGCCGTGCCCCCGACTCAGAGAGGCGGCTGAGCCAGGTCTGCAGCCGGGAGGACTTGGGCCACTTAAGATTTGTGCCAACTCACGGTGCAGTGGAATCAGACAGTCTGAATTCTTCAGCCACCAGCCAAGAGTCTGTGGCGCCCCCAAGTGCCACAAGGGGGCTGCCTGGGACACATTTCTGAGCCCAGAAAGTGAGGAGGGGGAGACTGTCCGTAGGGACCGGTGCTTTTGCTTTTGTAGTGACGCTTTTAACTGCGGCGTGATCGAGAAGGGGGGCCAGGCGCCCCGCGCCGGCCAGGGACAGCCGGGAGGGGGTGGCAGGCTCTGGCATGGGGCCGGGGGGGCCGCCGGCTGCGCCCCTCCCTCACCCGGGGCTCTGTGGCAATGCAGCTGGCTGCGGGAGGGTCCCGGGGAACTGTCCGGTGGCTGGCTTTCCAGAATGGTGGGGGGGGGGGGGGAAGGAGGAGGGAGGGAGCTTTTTCCATGGTGGTGACATGCCCAGGAAGCCCCCCACACAGGGGCCAGGATCAGCGAGGGGAGGAGGAGGGCAGGGGTGGTCCCCAGGGTCCGGGGAGTTTGGCCGGATCTGGGGTCCGCATTAGTCCGTTGGCTGTGGGGGATATGACTGATGCAGAAGAGGGGGCTGAGAGAGGGGGAGAAGGGGCTGAGGACCCCGAGAACTGCTTGGTACACAGTTGTAGGGAAAAAGCACTAATTCTTTTCCTCCCCAAAAGGCAATTTAAAAAAAAAAAAAAAGCAAAAAAACCCCGCAAAACTAAAAAAGACCCTTGTAAGCGAGATGGCTCAATTCTTACCAGCCGAGCTGGTCTCAGGCAGGACTCATCAGGTGGGCAGCCCTGCCTTGGAGAGGGGCACTGCTGGCTGGTCCTTTTAGAGGCTGGATGGCTTAGGGAGGGGGACAGGGGCCAGGGAGAGCCCAGGAGGTCCAGAGGGGGAGCTCAGGGTATTTGAGGGAAGCAGGAAGAAGGCCTCGGGGTGGCCGGTGGGCATGTCATTCTGCAGCACCCCGCACCTTTGTGCTTTCTCCGAAATCCACCCGAGTCAGAATGCTTTGCTCCCACCAGCCCTGGCCCGTTACTTATGCCCTCTCCACTTCGAGGCATTTGTCCTCTGAATCGGCCCCCTGATATCCCCCATCACTTAGTTTGGGTGCTCGGCTTCTTTGCTTTTTTTTTCCAGGGGCTTCACCTCTCCCGCCCCCTCCCCTCCTACACTTGATTTTTACGTGTTGATTTTTAAAACCTTCAATTATGTAAAATCTGAAATAACCCCAAAGTAGAGAAAATAATACATATTTTCATCATAATTTACACAGTTTCCACATCACTGCCATCCAGGTGCCAACAGCGCTCTAAGCTGTGTGCTGTCCCCTACCAGCCCACCCCAGGCCATGTGGAAGCAAATTCCAAACACCGTGTTGTTTCCCCGGAGCATATCTCCGTGCCTGTCTCGAAGAAAGAAGGACTGTTTTCGGTTTTGAAAAACATAACCACAATGCCACCTTCGCCGTTAAAAAATTAACAGCCTTTCCTTAATGTCATCCAACATCTAGGCAGCATCCATATATCCCCGGTTGACTCATAAATTTCTTTTACAGTTGGCTTGTTCAAATCAGTGTCCAAATTCTTTTCCTGCACTTTCATGGGTGCACTGGGATGATGGCAGGTAAGTCTGGATATAAATTCAGGGGTCTGACTATCTACCCTCACGTGTAAGTAACCCACCCTCAGTAAACCTCAGTTTTCTTACTGAAAATGGGGCAACTGCTGAGTCTCTCCTGGGGGTCACTTAGAGAATAAGGGACAGTGCACAGGAAGCCCCCAGCCCTGTTTCTCATACATAACAGACATTGGGCAAAACAGAAGGTGCTAGAATATTCTTTTTATTTTTTCTGGAAACATTTACAGGGGAGTTGGGCTGGGGTAGGCAAAACAGAACTGGCTAGCATGCACAAAACAAAAGGCTCCTGGCAGTCCCGGCCGCCCGAGTGATTAGGACAGTAGGGGTGCCATATCTGAAAGAGGGCGGTCCTGCCGTCTGGGGCCTGGGACCTCCGGCTGGTTCGGAACTGTCACCCCGCAGCGGACCAGCCACCCAGGACCTACCAGGGACCCCACTGGTTGCCGATCCACTAGATGGCGCACTCTGCTGGGAGTGCAGGAGGGGCCACCACCCCAGAATGCTCTGGCCACCGCCCAGCCCCTGGGGCCACAGGGGGAGCATGCCCCTGAAACAGAGCATGCCCCTGAAACACCACAGATAATTTCTAAAGAGCTCTTCTCAATAGGTCATGCAAGATGTACTCCCTGTCTACATCCTGGCCCAGTTGCAGAAGCAGAGGGAATGGACATTTAATGACGTCTACTCTCTCTCTAAATCCTCACCCCAGCTATGACTGATTTCCCTTTCTTTTACAGATGAGAGGACTCTGAGAGGTTGGTGACTTGTCCAAGATCAGCTAGGAAGCAAGACCCAGGACTGCAATCCAGGTTTGTCTGATCCCTGTGCATAGTATGGAGGGCTGGAAGGATGGACGTTCGGTCTGATGGCTGGCTGCATGCTCGCCTTGGCCAGGCATCAGCAGATGGAGAGATGGTGTGGTGGCCGAAGCCTGCTGGTGAGGTAGGGGAGTGAATTCAGGTGCAGAGGGTGGGTAGATGGAAAAGTGAGAGAGAATAGTCAGTTTCTCACCAACATCAAAGGCTTCCTTGGTCTCCGAAGAGGTGTTTCCTCCGATTGGAGCTTGCTGGCATTTTCTTCTGCTTCTGAGCAAACTGACTAGCTCAGGGGGCTCTGGGACTACAGGTGGGCTGCTGGCTCACAGGGACCAAGTCCCAGCTGTGGCGCTGGAGCGTCTCAGCAGCAACGCTCAGGCCCAGCAGGGGACTGCACTGAGAAAACAGCAGGCAGCCTCCTTCCGCAGGCTCTCCTGGCTGGCTGCGTCCCGAGCCCAGCCTCGTGCTCAGTCCTTTTGTGGCCACGTGGCATAAGTTTATCTCATCTAAATCATCACAGTGACCCTCCATGATAACAATCACCACCCTCAATTAAGATACAAGAAAATTGGGGCACCTGGGTGGCTCAGTGGGTGAAATAAAGCGTCTGCCTTCGGCTCAGGTCATGATCCTGGGGTCCTGGGATTGAGCCCAGCAGGGAGCCTGCTTCCCTCTCTCTCTCTCTCTGCCTGCTTTTCTGCCTACTTGTGATCTTTGTCTGTCAAATAAATAAATAAAATCTTTAAAAAAAAAAAACCAAGAAAATTGAGGTTTAGGAATGCTAAGTGCCTGGCCCCGGATCATGCAGGGACCCGCATGGAACCAGGATTTGAAGCCTGGTCTGCTTTTTTTTCTTCTAAACTCATATGCTCTTCCATTTCTTTTTCTCTAAGACTGTGTCTGAGAAAAAATGCACTCCTTGGGGTAAACCAGTGTCAGACTCACCCTCTTGGTTTATAAGGGACCTGGCCCTCTTAACCCCCAGACTCTAAATTTATTTCTCAAGTAACACCTTCTCTAGCTTGTCCTATTTGCTACTATCATACATATAAGGGTCAACTGTACCACTGACATTTGCAGTGTAATTGATCAAGTCCAATTTCTGGTGGTTCCTATGATGTCTGAATATTTAGGGCAGCAGATGTAAAAAATGAATCTAGAGCCTACAGGAGTACAAGGAGAGGAGGGAGGGAATCAGACAGAGGGCTGAAGGACAAATCAGCAAGCCTTCCTGAAGATCTGGCTCAAATTTAGCAGATATGTTTTGATAACCTGCATATGGGCTAAGTCCTGTTACAGACATCCCAGATGCTCAGGCTTAATTCCTAGGATGGCCATTGACTAGTTTTGTGAGTATTTAACCTCTGTGCCTCAGTTTCCTCAATAATAATACAGGGTTACCAACAGCACTTTATTATTTTTCCCCACGGCATTAATTATTCATGGGTACTTGAAAATTAAATGAGTCAAACACTTAAAGAGCTTAAAACAGTGTTTCCCATATGGTTCACATTCAGTACCTACTCCATTATAGTTAAAATTGTAATTGTCATGACTTTTTATTGAGATGGTATTCAGTATCTCTGCTAAGAATCATTATCTACATTCTGTAGGTAGCTGAACAGGTGCTCAGAAGGGTGTATGAGTTTGCTTTCGGAGAGGGAGTCTGAAATAGAAACAAATATACATTTAAGCCTAGAAAGTTTTAGCCGTAGCTAAGGAAATGAGAATTAAACATACTAAATGGACAGGATCCATCTAATGCAACATTAGGCCTTGGAATAGAAATTTCCTTGGGTATTGAGAATTATGGAGAGGTTGAATGGGAGCTGAAAAGAAGCTGAGTAGATGAAGAGCAAGGTGGACCACGAAGTTGTGTGTTCAACTGCATGGCTTCTAGCAGCAGTGGGCCAGTTCTTCCTGTATTCTCATATACATTCTTGCCAAATTTGTCTATCTGTTTTTTTTTTTAATTTTTCCTGGTGGGGGGGAGAAAATAATCACTTTGGAAATTGTTTTTGTTCTTTTGAGGGTGGCCAGCTGGAACGAAGAATTGTTCCATGGAGTCTTAGCTCATGGAGAGCCTGAGGATTGGGTGACCGTGTCCCATTTCTGGGCAGGATATTTGCAGCTTAAGCCATGGCAGTGTGTAGCTGCCTGTGGGGGTAGTATTGGGGAAGGGGAATACATTTGGATGCCCCCCAACCCTAGGTAGGATATGGGGCTAGCACCTGTGCTGACTTGCTGGGCTCTGATGGGTGTGTGCTCTGATTCAGCATTTCCCGTCACCGAATCAGGATCTGTCCCACAATCAGGATCCGTCCCACTGTGTCTTCTTTAAGAAAGTCAGTGTATTTTCCCACCCAGAGTGATTAGTACATCCCGGAGGTGCCCTGTGCCTCTGGAACTGCCTGTGTGGGAGGCGCACTGACCCCTGCCTGCACTCATGCGCTCCCCTTATAGGCTGATGGTGGGGTATCAGAGAGCGAGATCTACCACACACATGAGGAGGTGAGGACAAGTGGGGACAAGAAACTCCGGAGCTCAGCACTCTTCGCTGTGTGACCGCTTATCAGTCGCTTAACTGTTCTGACGCTCAGTTTCCCCGGGTGTAAAATGGGACATGTGCTCAGCGAGGCTTTCCCGTGGTTGTGGGCTGTCGCTCCCTCTCCTGCTTTTTTTTCTTTCGTAGTTTTACCGCTGCGTGGTGTACCTCGTTACTGGGCTTATCTTTAATTTTGTCCGTTCAGTCTCCACCCGCGGGATGTGAGCTCTCAGATTTGGTCTGTTTTGGTCACTGCTGTAACCTGGGACCTAGACCGGTGCCTGGCACAAAATGTGTGCTCAGAACTTTTGGGGGGAAGAAAAAAAGAGGTGCTGTTGTGTTGTACGCGCTCTCCCCCCGGAAGACAGTCTGTGCACACCAGGCAGGGAGAGTAGTGCCTGGGGCACTGTCCACGTTCAATCAGTATCGGCTAATTATGATTATTATGTCTAATTCACAGGGCTGCTGTGAGGATCAAACAAGATAATGTATGCTAAGGCGTGCTGCGAACACTACGTGCTGGGTGCAGGAGGTACAGCATTAATAATCCTCTGATGCTTGGAGGGAACGCGCACTTCAACTCGATGCTTTTCCCTTCCACGCCACCTGGGAGGGAGGGCAGGCTGGTGGGTTATTGACACCTGAGGCTCAGGGAGGGGAAGGGCCTGGCCCAAGGCCGTGAGGTGGGGTGAAGGCAAAGGCAGGAGCCCAAGTTCCCAGCCTGGTGGGAGAGCCCCTACGCAGATGCCTTTATGCACAGAGTACATTATACACACACAAGTGGGATGGATGGAGGTCTTACAATTTAATCTGTTTTTAATGTTTCATGTTTCAAGAGTTGCACTGTGGTGAGGGTGCTGGGCACCTACCAGGCCAGTAGGGGAGGGCAGGGAGGGAGGTGGCTGTATTGGCAGTAAGGGTCGGAGTAGACGCATGTGTAGTGTCTGGGAAACGATTCGATCATCAAGAATCTCCTGGCATCGACTTCCCCGAGGGCAGCCCCATCTCATGAAACAGATTTCAGTTTTCTAAAGCGCATCCCTTAGTTGGATTTCTATTTTCCAGGGCACTTGTTTAAGCTTTGATGCCGTGTCCAAAAAAGAACAGATCCCAACAATTTCCTGCCCGAGGCCCATCCTTCCCGAAACCCTCGGCTTGGCCTGAGCATCAAGATAATTTGTTTCTCTAATCAGATTGGGGGCTGTTTGGCCAGCGGGGTGGGCGGGTGGGCTGGGGAAGGGGGGAGGGTGTTCCAGGGTGGGGAGCCGCTTGAGGAACTGCCGCTAGCTAGCTCACTGCACCCTCATGCTGGACCCACGAGGGTGCTGCTGTCCTCAGTCTACAAATCGCACAAGTCGGGGCACAAGACAGAGAGGCCAGGTCACGTCTCTGCAGTTACACAGCTCGTGAGTGCCTGCTGGGGTGGAACCTGGTCTGTCTGTCTGTCTAGCACCACAGCTCGGGCGCTGCTGCACAGGGAAGAAAGATTTGGGTGAGGGGCTCAGAGACAGGGTGGCGGGTGGGGGAGTTGACCTGGTTGCCCTTGGTGGGACAGTAATGGCCGATCCTGCTCAGGGACTAGTGCTGCGACTAGCTTCCGGATGAGGAAACGGGCACAGAGAGGTTCGTTCACTTCCCTGATGCCGCCCAGCCTGTCAGGGTTTGAGTCTGGATTCGCAGGCAGGCAGTTTGGTGTTGAGCACGTGTGTTCTAACTCCTGGGGGCTGTGCCTTACGACGGTGAGTGGGTAGTCACGGCACATGGAGCTCAAGGACCTCGATTTGAGTCCTTTTACTAACCAACCCCTGGCGGGTGTGCTCCTCCGTGAGTCATACGAAGTCATTCTCCCCCCTTGACAGCCCTGCAGAGGCCCTGCAAACCAGTGGCCCATGGAAGTTATTTGCCAGGAATCCACATAGGTGATCAAACTTTATACGTTCATGAACGGGGAAGGGGAGGGTGCTTGGCAGATTCGGGAATGACCAATGAAGGCAGAGGGCAGCAAGGGTCCACGAGCGGGGACGTGGGCATGGGGGTCAGGCATGGTTCTCACATAGGTTTTAAGAGTCAGTAAACTAACAGAGGGGCAACCCTGGGGGAGTGGCCAGAAGTGACCCTGAACCAAGGTTCATGATTCAGTCTCCACAACCGAGGGCTATCAAGAGATCGGAGTGGTTTGTGGTTATTAATTTTATTATTAAAAAGAATAAAGATTCAAGAAATAATGTAACAAAGGCCTCAAATACAGCAATTGTGAGAAGGTGTTCTGGACAAAAGATTATGATTAACCCAAGTCTGCTAACCCGATATTAACAAACAAAAGAGGTCTAGGCTATTTTCTTCCTTGTAATGGGGCTTTGTGTTCCGTCGAATGGGCACATGGGGGGTTTTCATGACAGAGGAAAGATCTCTGTGGGGAAGGAAACTGTACATGGGTGTAGGCGGGGCTTAGTGGGTTTTACTGAATAGTTAAAGGTGAATGAATGCATAAGTAAAATTATGGAGGTCTAATGAGGATGTATTTTTAAACAAGGCTTGTGAGTAATCTGTTGTATCCAACTGTAGTTACTACAAAACAAAAACAGAACAGAACGGAAACAAAGCCCAGGGTGTTGGGATGGTGGGTGGGCAGTCAGTCTATCAACAGTTATGTAGAAAGCTCATTGGTCTGGGGGCTGGTTGCGGGCTCTGAGTGTATTTGCTGTATAGTTAACTATGAATCGGATGAGTAACCAACAGGGTTGCAGGAGGGTAGGCGGGGGTGTCGGCTGGGGTAGCTGGGTAACGGGCATTAAGGAGGGGATGTGATGTGATGATCGTTGGGTGTTAAACTTAACTGATAAATTAACAGAACGCTATATGTGAAACTAATGAGGTACTTATATGTTGTCTAATTGAGTTTAAATGAAAAATTAAAAAATGAAGTAGTCGAATAAATAAATGAAGGAATGAAAAAGAGCTGGTAATAAAGCACCAAAGATAATGTTTTATGAGTTATGGGTTAAGATTAATACACTTGTACAATGATGGGCCATTGTAAATCATAAAACAAAGCAACGCTCTCGACCTTTGTGGGTAAGAAGCATTGGACTAGAAGTGCCAAAATAAGTGCTGATGGACATTTTTGTTCTGCATTAGTGCTGACCTGATGTGTTTATTGTATTGAAAGAAAAAAATAAGTCAAGACAGTAAAAGGGAACAATGTAGGGAACAATGATGCTATCATACCTGGAATCAAAGATTGTTACTGCCTCAACTCTGTGTATCTGAGTCCATTAGCAAGAAGACCTGGGCTGGTTCCTTTGTGGGTAAGAAGTATAGAGCAGATGCTTACAGTGGCTGTTCCTCTTGTTTTTGATGAGGTCATACATGTTTATTATCATGAGATTATTATGTGAAGAAATACATACAGTGAGACCTATGCTTAGGCCGGTGGTGAGAGTGTGTCGTGAACCAAATCTTGGTTAGTCTTGAGCTGCTCATCCAACAACCATTAGAGAATACCTGGTGGTTTTATCCTTTTTAATCTGGGCCTTGTGTTCCACAGAACGGAGGCCCTAGAGTGGGTCTCGTGACACTGTGTTAATGAAGACCTTGGCCGTGACCTCTGTGGGAAATGAGCCATGGACCAACCAACGTGAGTGATGGTTAGTCTTACTGTTCTGAGGTTGCGTGGTTAGCTGATGTGTGTGTGTGTGTGTGTGCGCACGCGTTATTAAACATGAACAGGCACAAATACAGTCAAAGATGGTCAAGCATAGACCCATGAGGTGACTGTGTCATGAACCAAGATGGTGAACATTTGGTATAATTGTCACCAAGTTAAAAAACAATATAACTAGGTTGCGGTCTGTGTAGAAGTTGAGCAAATAAAAAAAGATTATATTCATATATACATACATACATATTTTGATTGTTATGTTAGTCACCATACAATACATCATTCGTGTTTTTTTTTCTTTCAAAATTTTATTTATTTGACACAGAGAGATCACAAGTAAGCAGAGAGGCAGGAAGTCGGGGGGAAGCAGGCTCCCCGCTGAGCAGAGAGCCCGATGCGGGGCTCCATCCCAGGACCCTGAGATCATGACCTGAGCCAAAGGCAGAGGCTTTAACCCTCTGAGCCCCCGAGGCGCCCCACATCATTAGTTTTTGATGCCGTGTTCCAAGATTCATTGTTTGCGTGCAACACCTCGTGCCCCATGTAATCCGTGCCCTCCTCAATACCCACTTGCACATAGATGTATATAACATGCATATCTCTTTATATAGATATAATTGTTGCTTTTTCTTATTCTTGGGATGAATGATGAGTTCCTGTTTATTGATTTATTATAAATAAATGAATGTGTACATAAGATCAGAAAGGATTAAGCATGGACGAGTAAAGACAAGATTTATGATTACATAATCCTGCAAATTTGATGCACATTATTTTATTTGTTTTAATAGCATTTTACTCTCAATTTTTACACTATGGTTTGTATACCCACTTCTGCATTGATGAACTTGGGTGTTAACTTGGTGAAAGTGATGGTCAGGGAGACATAGATCCTGATAGTTCTCTGTTGGTGGTATTCTTTTATGAGTTTTTGAAAGGAATAGATAAAATTAGAAAGGGCCAAGTGAAGACCAATGAGGATAATGTTCCATGAACTAAGGTTCATTATTTTAATTCCACACACGTGAAAGCCACTGAAAATGATTCAGGGTGTTCCGTTTTTGAACGGTTTTCTTCTGTTACACAAACTGGACATGCCATGGTTCGTTTAGTCATGCAACGTTGACGAGGATGTTGAATCTCGTTTGGCTGGATAAGGTACGTGAAGACAATGTGAGTAATAGTGGATGTTCTTAAATCTTCGGCTGGGAAGTGGTTCAAGGGTGTTCATGACTAAGGAAATGCACGCGTGCCCAAATCAAGGAATAAAGAGATGGCAAGCAAGGGCCCATGAGGAAAATATCTCATCACCCCAGGATTCAGATTATTCTAATTCTGTACATCTAAGGTCCATTAACAAAAAAACCTGTGTTGGTTAAGGAGTCGTCAATACTTTTGTTTTTGCATCACGGTGTTGTTGGATGTTGATTTTAGTAAAAAATAAGTAATTACATATTTGCATAAAATACAGGAAAGGCCAAAACATGGATGGGTGATGAGAAGGGCCCGAAAATGACAATTAATTTAGTTCTGCACTTCTGACATCTACTGAAATAATCTAGTCTGTGTCATGCCTTTTACCAGCTACCTTGTTTCACTGAGTATATATGCATCGTGTATTTAAACAATTTTCCTCGAATAGAGATCTAAGATGCTAACTCTGAGCGAGGAGCACAAGGGGAAATGAAAGATCAGGTCTCCGTTCTCACCTGCAAAAAACTGGATTTATGGTTGGTCATTAAAACTTCTTTAGAAATGACCAAATCAAACAAGAGGGAATCAGCAGGGACTCATGATCAAGAACTATGATTAACTCATGTTAGCTTCATTAGAAAAAGTTCTAGACTATTCTGTCAAAGATAAGGAGTATTTATTAGTGTTGCCTAATAGAATTTTCCGCAGTGATGAATGTGTTTGGTATGAGTTGTTCTGTCCAATATGGTAGCCACGAGGTACATCATGTGACTCTTGAGCACAAGAAATGTAGCCAGTGTATCTGAAGAACGGAATTTTTAATTTTCTTTGATTTTTATTAAATTTTATTAAATTTAAATTGCGATATGTGACTAATGGCTACTCTGTTAGTCAATTGTGTTGGGTAGTTGGGTAATGGGAGTTTCTGGAATATTAAGTATGAATAAATGTACAAATTAATGAAACACAAATTAATAATAGAGGGTTAGTTATGGGCTAGAGATGAGAGTGTCTCATGAAACAAAGATGATAATTAACCCAATTCTGTGCAACTGAGAGTCACAGGCAAAAAACTCTTAGGTTCATGGAAGAAAGACACAGGCTTATTCATTTATTTTATCAGCTATTTAAATTACCTTGTGTGTGTTCTGCAGCTTATGTGAATGTTTCTCGGACATTGAAGATCTTTGTATCTTGGTGGGAGAGGGTCAGAACTGTTTTGTCCAAGTCACAGTTGGAGGGTTGAATAGTGCTTTCGTCAGTATTCCTCACATTATAATATTATTTACTTTAAAAAATGAATAACAAAGATCAGTCCATGCATGATACAAGGGTGACAGTGTGGCATGGACTAAAGTCTGTGGTTTGTGTCAGTCACCACCACCACAAAGCCCATACGACTTTCTCACAATGAATTGGAGGAAGCATTCCTTTCCCTAGGCCCTTTGAAGCAAGGTCGTTTTCAGAAAAAGATGAAAGAGAACTCTCCATTTTACATTTGGTTAATGTTTCATTTTATCTTCCATCACTCTTGATTTATACATTCCACCATTGATCACGATTTGGGTGTCTAACATGTTGATAGAGAAACACGAGTAAAGACTGTTGGTGAGTGAATGGATGGAGGAACGAATGAACAAATGTATAATTGATTCAATAAAGAGAGTCCCAAGCCTTGACCGATGATGAGTACCTGGGGTGTCTGAACCAAGGATTTTGATTAAACCCTAAAACTCTGAGGTCCATCGTACAAACCAACCTCTCATCCTGCCTTGGCGGGACACGACCTGGGGCAGAAGTTAGGAGGAATACAGGCATCTTGCTTGGGGCGTTGGTACCTCTTAGATCTAGGTCCTTTTATTAGTGGATGGGCATGTGAGTACATAAAGAAACATATCCATGAATAAAGACAACGAGGGCTAGGTATTGGCCAATTATGAGAGAATCTAATGAGAAATACATTATTATTAAAATATTTCCAAGGACCTGAGTTCCAAGAAGTGAAGAGTTCGAGGGTTTTGCCATGTTTTGTCGGAAACATGTAGGCAGATGTCCATAAGCTTCTGGCTTGGTGGTGGTTAACTTTATTAAGAATTTTATTAAGAAAAGCGGGGAAAAAAGGGAAACATAATAAATATTGATTATAGAATACTTAATTAAAGAATACCAAGCATGGGCAGTGTTAATGTGTTATGTGAGAGGAGTTACGATTAGATTACTTATTCTCAGTCAGTATCATTTTTGAAAAACACATGTTTTTCTGTGGGTATTTGAGTAGATGGGAAGAGACTAGTATCATTTAGATATGTCTGGATATGTAGTTTCACAACTATTGATGATATTCTAAGTGACCGAAGGAAGAGGTGATTTCAAAGAGGGCAAACATGCACCAAGGAGGGCAGTACGTCATTAGAAGAAGTTGGTTATTAATCTTGCTCTGCCCTTCCGATGTCCATATAAGTAAAAGATTTCCATGTGGGGCTCTGCCCACTTTGGGTAAAGGGCATAGAGACCATTACTTATCATAATATTTTGTATTTTTTTTTAAAGAGAAAATACGAACAAGTCATTCCATGAGCAAATAAACCGAAAGCAAACAAATAAAGGAACAAAGTTACAGGGCGCGGTCAGGCATGGATCCTTGATGAGACTATGTCAGGAAAGGAAGATATAAATTTGCCAGATTCTAATCGAGGAAGATCCACACGAAAGGCAGTCTGCGCTCAGCCTTCTGTGGTTAGAGTTTGACAGACAGGACTTGGAATAGGCCTAGTTCTTAACTCTTGTACTAGGATGTTGACTTAGCGGTTGTCATTGTATTAGATACATAAATGATTAAAGAAGTCAGTAAATAAAAAGAGGGCCATTTAGGGGCTAATAATGGGAGCGTAATAAAAAGGGTTTTATGATAAATCTAGTACAGCAGGACTCAAGTGTCTTTAAAAAAAAATCTACATCTGTACTGGTTCAGTTTTCCGAAATCTGCTTTTTACTTCGCAGATTCAGTCTGATTTCTTCGTTATCCCCTGAGGAAGACCTTGGCTGTCCCTTCTGTGGGTAAGGAGCAAAGTGACTCATGTAAGTGAAAGTTTATGCTCTTGGTTTGACGGTAATTCGTGTGGGTTTTTGGTGGGATTGTCCCGAAGGCAGGGCGGCCACCGCGAACATCAGTGAAATCAGACACACGGGGCCTGGGCCGCAGCGGGGAATGTGTAGTGAGCCACGGAGTAAGATTCGTCCGTTTTAGTTCGAGATCCATTAGAAACAAAGTCTGAGGGTTTGTTGGGCATTCATTTCCAGAGTTCCTTACTGTTCCATTTTATGTCTGCACCACATTCTAAGAACATTCTCTGTTGATAACCGTCAAGGTTAAGTGTTTGAGGAAGGAGTACCTAGGAAGATAGAAAATGTTGCCAGCATCCTAGTGATGGAGAGAGTCAACTGGTAGATCCAGTGTACTCTTTTTTAAAATATGAAGAAATTGGGGCACCTGGGTGGCTCAGTGGGTTAAAGCCTCTCCCTTCGGCTCAGGTCATGATCCCAGGGTCCTGGGATCGAGCCCCGCGTCGGGCTCTCTGCTCGGCAGGGAGCCTGCTTCTCCTCTCTCTCTCTGCCTGCCTCTCTGCCTACTAGTGGTCTCTGTCTGTCAAATAAGTAAATAAAATCTTTAAAAAATCTGAAGAAATTAAGTGAAAGATAAGCAAACAGAGCAGTGAAACACGAGGGGTGTGTAGGAGCAAGTTTATCGATTAATCCATACGTACAGCACTGAGGCCCAATTAAAAGGAGATCTCATTTACCAGCTCTGTGGGAAAAGGCTTGTAAACAGCTCTATGCAGTATTCAAAGATCTGGTTTCCAGGTTTTCGTAGGAAGTAACTTTTTTTTACATCAACGAGGCCATGAATGAAGCGATCAATAAATAATGCATAAACAATCAATACACGAGGTACAAACAGATAAATGAAGTAAAAGAATGTTGAGCTTAGATCAATGATGAGTAGTTCTGGGGTATATGAATCAAGCATTTTGATTAAGCCCTAAACTCTGAGGTCTGTGTAATATTGTATGTTAACTGTATAGGAACTGAAATCAAAGTAAACTAGTAAATATAGAAACCTAGTCATTTTCTCTTAAGAGGCTAGGGTTCAAGGCCTTTGGGGATCCGGTTCTTCTACGCGCTTAGCCATTGTCTGCGTATGGATTGTATGGGTGTTAGTGAGTCCGGGAATACGTGCATATTTGAAGGTCTGAGTGAAGACAAGGTCACGTGTGAATCATTTAGGAGAGTGTGTCATGGACACGTGTTATTAGGAATACATTTGTTTAATAGCAAGTTTCAACATAACACATAGGTAAAAGCTGTTGCCCCCTTCAGAGCACACAGGAAGCCCAGACACGGGGGAGCACACGGGGACGTGTCTGTGTACGCATGTCCGCAGTCTGGATCGGTGGGAATTTGCTGGTTGGTGGTTTTCTTAAGAAGAAGGAAAAAATGTTTACATAAAGCAATGATGACATAACTCTCTCCCTGAAAAGAAGCAAGAACGGGCCAGGGTCGAGGATACGCTGGGTGACACCCGTCATATTCATTTAGTTGTGTTCACTGAATTTTATTTAAAAGCCCAAAATGAGCAAGGGGACGGAGTTATTTCTGTGGACAATGAGTGTGTGGCTATGGGCAGTTGTTACTGTGTTTAGGTGTTCAAGTGTAGGGTTGTAGAATTCCCAAATAATTATGTATTGTTGTAAAGTTACTGAGGGAATGGATGTAATCATTTAATTTAATTTTTTTAGAGGGGGAAGGGCAGAGGGAGGGAACCTTCAGCAGGCTGCACACCCAGTGTGGAGCCCCGTGCGGGGTTCAGTCTCACTATCCTGAGATCATGACCGGATCCGAAATCGAGTCAGACATTTAACTGACTAAGCTGCCCACCCACGCTACCACAGCATGATCCTTTTCTTTTTTCTTCAAATTTTTCTTCTCTCTCTTTTTTAAAAGATTTTATTTATTTATTTGACAGACAGAGATCACAAGTAGGCAGAGAGGCAGGCAGAGAGAGAGGAGGAAGCAGGCTCCCCGATGAGCAGAGAGCACGACGCGGGGCTCGATCCCAGGACCCTGGGATCATGACCTGAGCCGAAGGCAGAGGCTTTAACCCACTGAGTCACCCATGATCATGCCCCAGCATGATCCTTTTCAAATCATTACTTACAGGAGGGCGAACTGGACAGTATGGAGGGTGTGACATGAAGTCAAGGAGCCATCTCTACTCTTCTGATAAAGAAAATGGGATCTCGTTTCTTCCTACTTGGGTTGAGGACATGGAGAGAGGTTTATGGAATGATGGTATTTCAGTTCTGGGTTTCAGCTGGAAAGTTTCTATCATAGGGACATGTATAGGTAATTTTATCATATTTTATATTTATGTTCTGTGTAATGCATTACATATAATGTTAGGTTTTGAAATGTGTCTTCCTCATTTATTATGACTATTTAAAAAAATAAATAGGGGGTCCAATGATTCCACAGCGATTAGATAGATAAGCAACGAAACTAGGAGTGTTGAGAACGGGCCATGATGCCAGTTTCTAAATCTATACAATGTTGCACAGGTACAGGTCCTGACAGTAATTATTAGGCTGTTACTTAAGAGGAGGGAGTATAATGGTTACAAGCCTCATTCCCTGTCAAGTCTTAGATCCCATGATGTTTACCTTTCCAAAAATTAACCATAAAATGAGCTGACAAATAAGAAGGAGCACAGGTTTTGCACCAGTAATGAGAACGTGATATGACCCAGCTTTCTTATTAATCTGACCGTGTAAAACTCACGTCTACTTAGACACATCTAAGACAGACTGTCTAGAATTGGCTTTTTCATTTAGAGCATGGACACACCACAGCCAGCTTAATCATCCTCTGACGGTGAAGGTCTCTGTTGTTGCCTCTGTAGGTAAAGAGCACAGAGAACAGGATAACTAACCATCGAAGTCTCTGTTCTTAGGGGAGATTGTTCATGAATTTCCAAGGCAGTATTTTTAAAAACTGGCTTCATGGAGAAAGATAGATACAGGGTTAGAGATATTTACATAGATACGAAATCAAAGAATGACAAACGTTAACCAAGGATATGAATATGTTATGAACCCAGGTTCACAGATTAGTCCTTTTCGGGGCCACATAAAAGTATGTCATCTTAGTCTGGCACCCAAGTACATGTAGAAGAATATCCCTTCCTTGGTGAAGGTCAGGTTATTTCCTGGCGAGGGAGGAGAACATAGGAGGATAGGAGACAACGACCATTTTCGAGTTGTGAGGGACAGGGTGGCTCAGTGGTTCACGTTACCTTCTTTGCCATGTGGACACGTGAAGTAAAGAGAAAAACAAAAACGTGTTATCGATGTGATATTGACTGGAAGCACAGCGGGACCCCCCAGAGGGGCACTGATGAAGGACATTGAATGTCCTTCAGCACGTGGGGCAGGTACGGATAGACGAGCCTTGGTGAGAATCATTCCTCTCATTCTTGGCATTTGTTATTCGTGGCTATGGACTCTATTACATGCATGTAAAAACGATGCAGAAAGGAAGGTGTGAATGAGGAAGACAGAAGATGCCAAGTTGAGGGGCATTTGGGGGGCTCAGTCAGTTAAGCATCTGCCTTCGGCTCAGGTCGCGTTCCCAAGGTCCTGGGATTGGGCCCCTTGTTAGGCTCAGTGGGGAGCCTGCTTCGCCCTCTCTCTCTGCCCCTCCTCCCCCTGCCCTTGCTCTCTGTCTCTCTCCCTCATAAATAAATAAAATCTTTAAAAAAAATTGCCCAGTTTGGATCAGTGATGAGTACCCTGGGGTGTCTGAATTAAAGATTTTGATGAAGCTTCGTAGCTCTGAGGTCACTCCGAGAGGTCGGGTTATTCCCTCCGCGGTGACCGTACTTGCGGAGCACGAGAAGAATATTCAGGGGTCCTGCTCTTCGGCTGTGTGCTGTGTGGGTGTGCGAGGTTTTTAATCACAAATGAAGTAACGCCCCGTTAAGGAAAGAGATGAAGGATCGACGGGGGACAAGGAAAGGCACACATCATTCAGTTGCGAGAGCATGTTTCGAAACCTCTCGGAAGCGGTGAGGTCTGGGAAAATAAGTAGGTCAAGGTCTTACTCTGTCCGGCAGGGGACAAATGGTGAGGTGTGCCCAAGATGGGATGTTGTGGTCATGAATTGATGGTGGGTTTGCTGGTGGCTCATTTTATTAAGGAAAGGGAAAGATGTTTGCCTCGGTAAATAAGAAGACTTGAATTGAAGAATAAGGTTATGGACCGGTGATGGGAATGGGTCCTATAACAAGATGATTTACTGTGAGCAAATGATCACGTTAAAGTTTTGTCCAGCGAGTTATAATTATGACATATTACATGTTCTTGTAAGCGTATGAATAGACTCATATTTTATTTAAAAGGCGAAAATCATACTCTAGTTAGGACCCTCATTATGGATACAGGATCATGATTATCTTGTTTCACACTACTGTTTGTATATTTAAAAAAAGCTAGGCTTTTCTTGCTTTGTATAATGAACACAGACAGACACACATAGTAGTTACTGCTTTTCTGAGGGGCTGCCTAGTTTACCATTTTTCTTTATTTTTTTTTTAATTGAAGTACAGTTAATGCACAGTATTGTATTAGTCTCAGGTGTACATCGTAGTGATTTGACAGCTCCGTATGTTATGCTCGCCATAAGGGAACCTACCATCTTCGGCTTTTCTTTCTTTCTTTTTATTTGGAGAAGAAAAAGAGAGGGAATGGGGAGATGGGAAGAAGGAGAGAGAGAAATCCTTAATTTCTTTTCTTTTTTTAAAGATTTTATTTATTTATTTACACAGAGAGATCACAAGCAGACAGAGAGGCGGGGTGGGGGGTGGGGGGAACCAGGCTCCCCGCTGAGCAGAGAGCCCCATGTGGGTTTCTACCCCAGGACCCTGAGATCATGACCTGAGCGGAAGGCAGACACTTAACCCATTGAACCACTCAGGTGCCCCAGGAGAGAAATCCTAACGCAAATTCTCTGCTGAGTGTGAAGGCTGACATGGGGCTCGATCTCAGAGCCCTGAGATCCCAACCTGAGCTGAAATTAAGAGTCAGATGTTTGACCAACTAAACCACCCAGGTACTCCCTGCCTTTAATGAACAACAGGTAAAATTGTTCCATGAGTAATTGAATGAATGAATGAATGGATACATTAAGCAGAGTCAACCATGGGCCATTATTAAAAATATGCTATGAAACAAGGATTTAAATTTATCCAGTCAATACAAGAAAGACCCATTGAAAAGGAGAATATAGATTTTTACTCTGTGTCAAGTACATGGGCGTGTGTATAATAGTCATGGTTGTTACTTGCGGGTTGAGTAGTCGATGTGATGGTGTTCATTATATTATTTAAAATTAAAATTAAATGATGGAGTAAATAAACAGTAGTGATATTCTTGAGCCAATGAAAAGAAGGGCAAGTTTTATGTGTAATCTGGAACTCCATAATTAATATCTTTTAAACATACTTAAATTTATGATTTTTTCATCTTTATTATTATTTTGCTTTTTTCCGTGATTTTTTTTTTTAAAGATTTTATTTATTTATTTGACAGACGGAGATCACAAGTAGGCAGAGGCAGGCAGAGAGAGAGAGAGAGAGAGAGAGGAGGAAGCAGGCTCCCTGCAGAGCAGAGAGCCTGACGTGGGGCTCGATCCCAGGACCCTGGGATCATGACCTGAGCCGAAGGCAGAGGCTTTAACCCACTGAGCCACCCAGGCGCTCCACTTTTTTCCATGATTTTTAAAGCCTGATTTTTATCTCAGAATTAAGGCACTATAGTTGATTAAATCATATCTAATGATGACGATGCTGGCTCTGGGGTTAAGGAGCAGAAATACCGAGGTGAGTAATGGTCAAAATTTATGTCCTCAGGGGAACTTGCTCAAGGGGGTTCACTGAAGTATTCCAAGGAATAAAGAGCCACATAGAAGTGTAACATTGAAGAGTGCTGCGTATCACCTACGACAGGAATAGATTAAGAACCCTAGATCATGATGATTCATTCCATTTTGCACAATTGATGACTCCTTAAGAAAAGATGGGAGGTGTTTCATACATGTTCATACATGATACTTACATGACCGTGGATTTTAACATTCATCCCTTCAGATGATTCAGGGAGCACACGTGTGCTGCTCTGAAGGCCACTGCAAAGGAGATCTGATGTATTAGCTTTATGAGAAACTGATAGATCTTTGTCATATGCAAGACACTCTTTTTGAGCTTTTGTAGTTTGTGTGTATTGACTCTTGTCATTGAAACAGTCAATGAAACAGGAAAGAAAAGGTTAAAAGACTGAAAGAAAAAGAATGCAGAGCTGGGGACAGGGATGGATCCTGGAGCAGCGGTTGAGTCTGAATCTAAAATTGTATTGGATGTGGGGAAAGGGGACTCTCTTGCACAGTTGGTGGGAGTGGGAGCCGGCGGAGGCCCTCTGGAGAACAGGATGGAGGCGCCTCAGAAATTAAAAACTAGAACTGAGCTGCAGTCTAGCAATTGCACTACTAGATATTTACGCAAGGAATACAAAAATACTAATTTAAAGGGACACAGGTGCTCTTACGTTTCTGGCAGCATTAGGTACAGTAGCCAAGATCCAGAAGCAGCCCAAGAGGCCGCGGATGGATGAAGGCGTAAAGGAGAGGTGGGATGTTTAGCTGTGCACCATGGAACGTCCCTCAGCCAGCCAAAAGATGAAATCTTGCCATTGGCAGTGATGTGGTTGAAGCTAGAGAGTATTACGCTAAGTGAAATATGTCAGTTGAAGAAAGAAATGCCTTATGATTTCAACCCTGTTTGGAATTTAAGAAACAAAAGGAGCATAAGGACAAAAGAGAGGCAAACTGAGAAATAGACTCTTAACTATAGAGGACAAACCGATGGTCCCCAAGGGGACAAAACAATGGTCCCCAAGGGGCGGGGTGGGCGACCAGGTGATGGGGATGGCGGAGGGCCCTTGCGATGAGCTCCCGGTGCTGAGTCACTCTATTGTACACCGGAAACTGGTCTCACACTATGGGTTCATTATACTGGAATTTAAATAAAAACTGAAAAAGATAAAAATAAAAATTAAACATGGAACAAACAAACAAAATTGTATTAACCCTTGTCCGGAAATCGGCGGACTACTGTGAAAAAGAGAAAAGGTGGAGTCTCCGGCACATGGACTCCTGAATGGACAAGGAAATGTGTAAATGAACAGAGATAAGGAGGGGCCACACATGGACCAACTGTGAGGTTGTGTAATAAAACGAAGATTGTGTTTAGTGTGTATTTAAAGCACTGGGTTCCACAGATAAATCAAAGCTCTGAACTCTTCCGTAAGGACAGGTATGGACAGATAGACCTGAGAGTTCATGTTGCTGCTTTGATTCTTTGTTTGGTGGTTTTAGTTAAGAGGGACCAAAAAAAAAAAAAAAAGGGCTTACATAAATAATCGGTTGTTTTAATATTGTCTTATTGAGAGAGGGCCAAGCATGAATCCATATGGAGGATATGTCATATGACCAGAGTTACAGTCAATAGAACCATATTCAGTAGTTTAATTTTTTTTAAATCAAAAGAAGATTTAATTATCAGTTATGTCTCTGAGCCATGAGCATGTAGACTGGATATTTAATATTCCCGTTCCGTGCCTTGGTTTTCATTGATACTGACATACTGTCATAGGGGAATGAACGAGCGCATTTCTATACAGGTTAATTATTCAAAAGAAGGCTGAGCGAAAGCCAGTGAGGAATATGTGTCATGAACCAAAGACAGTGATTGCTCCTTCTATACCCAAATGTTGTCCAGATTAAAAAAAATAGAACTCGCAGCTCCTTCCACTTTGGGTAAAGTACACATAGAAATTTCTTCTTTAAGTTTTAATTTATGTTCCGATTGGTTAACGTATAGTGTGTTATTACTAGGTTCAGGTGTACATGGAAATTTGCATGGGGAAAGTCTTTAGAAAAATGGGTACATAATTGATTTATTTTATGCCTAATTATATACATGAATAAATAAATGAATCTGTAGACATCAATCAGAAAAATTTGTGCTTCATTGGTGGGAATATGCAATAAAATGAAGATTTACATTTACCCAGTTTTGTACAACTGAGGTCCATTAAAAGCAACCACTGAGTTGTTAAATTGATGAATAGGGAGCATGAAGATGGATATTTATGGTAGATAATGGTTCATATTCTCATGCTGGTGTTAATTGTGTTGTTGAAAAAGAAAAATTAAGTAAGTCAATAAATAAGAGTGATTCATGGACAATGATAACATTCTAAAATGACCCACATTCATGATTGACCTGATATTGCAACACTGATCTTTGCTTTAAAAAAAAAAAAATCTAACTAGGCTTTTTCTCTTTTTGGGAGTCTGCATTTTCACCAAGTGAACAAGATGATTTAATCATTCTTGAATGCTAAAGATCTTGGCTTTCACAAACCGTGTGGGTAAGGAAAGAAGAAATTGATGTAAGTAGCAGAGTGTTACATTCTTGGGTTGGGAGGTTGGTTTAGGGGTGTTGCTTGGATTTTCCAAAGTAATGAATGGGTAGATTAATAAATAAAGCCAAGTAACACCAGCACAGACCCAAATTGGGATTTATGATTAATCAGATTCAGTACTACTGAAATTCAGTAGAAAAGAAACAGGGTGTTGTTTCCTTTGTTTCCAGGGTTGGTCCCCATTGTGTTTCATTTTTGCATTGTAGTACATTTAAGTACTTCTCCATTGATAATGAACGCTGTGAATTTCTTGAGGAAGGAACACACAAGATGGGTAAAATGGTTGGTGTGCCAGTTGGGGAGAAAGAGTGAAGGTCCCATGGTTATTTCTTGAAGCATCTTTAAATGTAAAAGGGCCAGGCATGGACCCATGAAATTGATAGGAAGCAAGGATGTTGGCTAATTCAAATTTGCAGAGAGCATCCACATACATTGCAAAACAAGTCCTTGTCTATTAGCGCTGCGGGAGTTGGGCATAGAGCTTAGTTCTTAGTGATATTCAAGGATGTCGTTCTCGGGCTCTCTGCGTTCATGAGAACGGATTATACCGTTATTAGTGAATCAGTGGGTAATGAAATAAGCAATTCATAAATAAAGGAAGAAATCTACTAATGATGAGTATTCGGAGATGTACGAATCCAAGATTTTAATTAAATCTAATTTTTGAGGTCCATTAGGAAAAACCTCTAATTTTGAGGGCCATTAGGAAAAAATAAATCTAGCTATTTCTTCTGTGAGAGACGGACTTAACACAAAAGTTAGGAGGAGTCGGTGGTCTGTCCCTGAGCTCTAGTTCTTAATGTCTGTGATTGGTCTCCTAAGTACAGTGAGGCAAGAGGAAGGATTTGTGAGTGAATGATGGCCGGTGATGTGAGTTTGCAGTGGTAACAGGAATTATTGCATTATTCCCCCAAACTCTGAGTTCCAGCATCTGAATCGATAAGGGCTTTTTCCATAAGGAATGTGGATCCCCTTCTGTGAGAATCCGTGTTGTTTCTGATTTCGTGTAGGTAGCTGGTGGTTGGTTCTGTTTAGAAAAGGAACAAATCAAATCTTTCACACTCCAAACAATTGCTTAGGTAAGTGCCTCATGGAAAGAAAGCCCAGCATGGACTGATATTGAGAATAGGATCGTAACTGTGACCAAACGAATGCTGTTTGCTATTATTTGAGAAAACGAAAAAGAGTCTAACAGGTTGTAACTGGGGACAGCGAACATACGGACAGACGCTAGTATTCGTCAGTGTTGTTCTGTGCTCAGTTTGCCTTCACTTTATACCGTTAGAAGTTATTGAGTAAGAGTTCTTATATTGGTTAGTTATTTAAAAGAAGGCAGAGGAGGGGCGCCTGGGTGGCTCAGTGGGTTGAGCCTCTGCCTTCTGCTCTGGTCATGGTCTCAGGTCCTGGGATCGAGCCCCACGTCTGGCTGCTCAGTGGGGAACCTGGCACCCCCCCCCCGCCCCCAGCCAGGTGCTCTGCCTACTTGTGAGCTCTCTCTGTCAAATAAATACATAAAATCTTTAAAAAAAAGCAAAAAGGCAGAGGAGCCTATGTCTTGAAACAAATACAATGATTAAACCATTTTAGAAGAAGAGGAAGAAATCTAGACTTAATCCCACTTTGGACAGAGTGGCTCTCAGCCATTGCAGGAACTGGGATTTCGGTTTTGGAGTACTGGCGGGTTTTACTCTTTTTCTTCAAAAAATGAATAAATAATCAAATTATTCTTCAACTAATTAATAAGAAGAGAAACATGAGTGGATCAATAGATAGGGTATACATTAGAGTGAACTTGAGACCAATGCTTCATGGTGCTCTCTGAGCGAAGCACGAGTATGGCCCCTTGAAAAAGATGAATGAGGCTGGGAACCAGGTAGTTAGGGAGTATCCAGATGGATAGAAGGACTAGTTACGTTCAGTTATTTCGTGACTAGTGGGTGGTAGATTTCACACTGTTCTCTGCATAAGTGAAAAAGTAAATGGTAAATAAGTCAATAAAAAATGGAGTCTTTCTTGAGTCCGTAATGAGAATATGGTAGCAACTAAGGTTTATTCATCTCGTACCTCTTGACTTGAGTCCATTAAAAGAGTTCAGTCTCTGCTGTTCTGTTCTTTTTTTTTTTTTATTTTTTTTTAAATTTTTTAAGATTTTATTTATTTTATTTGACAGAGAGAGAGATCACAAGTAGGCAGAGAGGCAGGCAGAGAGAGAGAGGAGGAAGCAGGCTCCCTGCTGAGCAGAGAGCCCGATGCGGG